>NW_024060786.1:0-211659 GCF_016432855.1 Salvelinus namaycush | reverse complement strand
ACTACTGTCCTACAAAGACAAACAGCCACTTGAACTACTGTTCTACAGAGACAAACAGCATCTACACAAACAGCCACCTGAACTACTGTCCTACAAAGACAAACAGCATCTACACAAACAGCCACCTGAACTACTGTCCTACAAAGACAAACAGCATCTACACAAACAGCCACCTGAACTACTGTCCTACAAAGACAAACAGCCACCTGAACTACTGTCCTACAGAGACAAACAGCATCTACACAAACAGCCACCTGAACTACTGTCCTACAAAGACAAACAACCACCTGAACTACTGTCCTACAAAGACAAACAGCATCTACACAAACAGCCACCTGAACTACTGTCCTACAAAGACAAACAACCACCTGAACTACTGTCCTACAAAGACAAACAGCATCTACACAAACAGCCACCTGAACTACTGTCCTACAAAGACAAACAGCCACCTGAACTACTGTCCTACAAAGACAAACAGCCACTGATCTACTGTCCTACAAAGACAAACAGCATCTACACAAACAGCCACCTGAACTACTGTCCTACAAAGACAAACAGCCACCTGAACTACTGTCCTACAAAGACAAACAGCCACCTGAACTACTGTCCTACAGAGACAAACAGACACCTGAACTACTGTTCTACAGAGACAAACAGCCACCTGAACTACTGTCCTACAAAGACAAACAGCCCCCTGAACTACTGTCCTACAGAGACAAACAGCATCTACACAAACAGCCACCTGAACTACTGTCCTACAGAGACAAACAGCATATACACAAACAGCCACCTGAACTACTGTCCTACAAAGACAAACAGCCACCTGAACTACTGTCCTACAGAGACAAACAGCATCTACACAAACAGCCACCTGAACTACTGTCCTACAGAGACAAACAGCATCTACACAAACAGCCACCTGAACTACTGTCCTACAAAGACAAACAGCATCTACACAAACAGCCACCTGAACTACTGTCCTACAGAGACAAACAGCATCTACACAAACAGTCACCTGAACTACTGTCCTACAGAGACAAACAGCATCTACACAAACAGCCACCTGAACTACTGTCCTACAAAGACAAACAGCATCTACACAAACAGCCACCTGAACTACTGTCCTACAAAGACAAACAGCATCTACACAAACAGCCACCTGAACTACTGTCCTACAAAGACAAACAGCATCTACACAAACAGCCACCTGAACTACTGTCCTAAAAAGACAAACAGCATCTACACAAACAGCCACCTGAACTACTGTCCTACAAAGACAAACAGCATCTACACAAACAGTGAATCTGAGAAAAATGGCCTTAAAGTTTGTTTTCAAGTCAGTGCATATCAACCATGACCACTGATCTGACCTATGACCCCTAAAATACTGACACTGCACTCTGCCTTGGTATGACAAACAGCTGTCTGGGTGATGAAAAAGCAAAGTGCAGCATCTAAATGTGTTGATTCAGCTTTCTTGTTGTTTTTCTGTTTGATGGAAACAGTTTGAGAGTTCTAACTACATTCCAAGTATTTTTTTATTTAACTAGGCAAGTCAGTTAAGAACAAATTATTATTTACAATGTCTAGGAACAGTGGGTTAACTGCCTTGTTCAGGGGCAGAAGAACAGATTATTACCTTGTCAGCTCTGGGATTCGATCTATAGATAGATATTCCTGGGGAGAGAGGAGCTGCTACCCCTGGAGAGAGGAGCTGCTACCCCTGGAGAGAGGAGCTGCTACCCCTGGAGAGAGGAGCTGCTACCCCTGGGGAGAGAGGAGCTGCTACCCCTGGGGAGAGAGGAGCTGCTACCCCTGGGGAGAGAGGAGCTGCTACCCCTGGGGAGAGAGGAGCTGCTACCCCTGGAGAGAGAGGAGCTGTTACCCCTGGGGAGAGAGGAGCTGCTACCCCTGGGGAGAGAGGTGCTGTTACCCCTGGGGAGAGAGGAGCTGTTACCCCTGGGGAGAGAGGAGCTGCTACCCCTGGGGAGAGAGGAGCTGCTACCCCTGGGGAGAGAGAGGAGCTGCTACCCCTGGGGAGAGAGAGGAGCTGCTACCCCTGGGGAGAGAGGAGCTGCAACCCCTGGGGAGAGAGGAGCTGCTACCCCTGGGGAGAGACCATCAACAAAACACCAAATGATGGAATTTCTTGTAGAAGAATGGTGTCACATCCCTCCAATAGAGTTCCAGACAGTTGTAGAATGTATGCCAAGGCACATTGTAAGAGATGTAAAGAGAGAAGGAGTGGGAGAGAGAACAGGCAGAACCTGATATGTAAATGAGCAGAGCAAATGAAAGTAACTTTCGAAGACCGAATGATCATTCAGACTGTTTCTATTGAGAGATAAAAGGTAAGACAACGATTGTTATGTGTATTAATATAGTTGATGATATTGTAATGTGTATTAATATAGTTGATGATATTGTTATGTGTATTCATATAGTTGATGATATTGTTATGTGTATTCATTTAGTTGATGATATTGTTATGTGTATTCATATAGTTGATGATATTGTTATGTGTATTCATATAGTTGATGATATTGTTATGTGTGTTCATATAGTTGATGATATTGTTATGTGTATTCATATAGTTGATGATATTGTTATGTGTATTCATATAGTTGATGATATTGTTATGTGTATTAATATAGTTGATGATATTGTTATGTGTATTAATATAGTTGATGATATTGTTATGTGTATTCATATAGTTGATGATATTGTTATGTGTATTCATATAGTTGATGATATTGTTATGTGTATTCATATAGTTGATGATATTGTTATGTGTGTTCATATAGTTGATGATATTGTTATGTGTATTCATATAGTTGATGATATTGTTATGTGTATTCATATAGTTGATGATATTGTAATGTGTATTCATATAGTTGATGATATTGTTATGTGTATTCATATAGTTGATGATATTGTTATGTGTATTCATATAGTTGATGATATTGTTATGTGTATTCATATAGTTGATGATATTGTTATGTGTATTCATATAGTTGATGATATTGTTATGTGTATTCATATAGTTGATGATATTGTTATGTGTATTCATATAGTTGATGATATTGTTATGTGTATTCATATAGTTGATGATATTGTTATGTGTATTCATATAGTTGATGATATTGTTATGTGTATTCACATAGTTGATGATATTGTAATGTGTATTCATATAGTTGATGATATTGTTATGTGTATTCATATAGTTGATGATATTGTTATGTGTATTCATATAGTTGATGATATTGTTATGTGTATTCATATAGTTGATGATATTTTTGATGGACAGTGTTATAATAGTCCTACTCTCCTTAAAATGTATTTGATATAAATTAGATGCGTGGGGTGAATTCGTTCTGTGCCAATCTGTGTGCCCCAGGGTGATCGCTCCTACACTATCTATAATCTAAAAGGGTTCTTTGGCTGTCCCCATAGGAGAACCCTTTGTAGAACCATTGTTGGTACTAGGTAGAACCCTTTTGGGTTCCATACAGAACCCTTTCCACAGAGGGTTCTACCTGGAAGCCAGAAGGGTTCTACCTGGAACCCAAAATAATCTCCAATGGGGACAGCCGGAGGACCCGTTTGGAACCCTTTATTCTAAGAGTGTACTGTATCATAGGTCTATAGACTTGTCTTCTCTAAACAGGCTTAAAACACAACAAGCAACAAACAAACATTTTCTCTTTCTAATCTACTGTTAATGCT
This sequence comes from Salvelinus namaycush, assembly GCF_016432855.1. Lineage (NCBI taxonomy): Eukaryota > Metazoa > Chordata > Actinopteri > Salmoniformes > Salmonidae > Salvelinus > Salvelinus namaycush. The sequence continues at coordinate 207,933 of NW_024060786.1, read as the reverse complement.
TTTCACTCAGGAAGGTTTGTTGTGTGAAAGAGAGACAAATAAATATTGTGGCACCTAACAACAACTTACACTTCCTCTAAACAGGTTGTGTGTATTCATTAGTGCCCATCGTAGCAAAATGTTTGGCAACAGAAACCGGTCACGTTGTACAGTGTTTGGAGTAAACTGTTTTTGCAACATTGTAAAACTGTTGGCTGTGGTGTAAACTAATGAATACAACCCAGGTTGTATCCTACGACTCGGCTGTTGATACCTGCCTGATGCTGAAACCTGAACGTAGCCTGAGGGGTGTACTATGATGCAAGATAGATATACTGGTTTTCTAAAGTTAGCCAGCTTCAGTTAGCTTCACATTCCAGCTCAGGCCTCACCCATCAGAATATACAGAGTGTTAGCCAGGTTCAGTTAGCTTCACATTCCAGCTCAGGCCTCATCCATCAGAATATACAGAGCGCTAGTCATCAGGAAGGTGCTCTCTCAGCAAAACGGAAAATATCTCAAAGACTTGACATGTTCTGGTTGTGAATTCAGGCTACAAGGTGAGAATCCTGACACTAGTACTGGGTTAACACTATTGATACTGATACTGGGTTAACCCTGTTTATACTGATACTGGGTTAACCCTGTATATGCTGATACTGGGTTAACCCTATTCATACTAATACTGGGTTAACACTATTTATACTGATACTGGGTTAACCCTTTTTATACTGATACTGGGTTAACCCTGTTTATACTGATACTGGGTTAACCCTATTGATACTGATACTGGGTTAACCCTGTTTATGCTGATACTGGGTTAACCCTATTCATACTAATACTGGGTTAACACTATTTATACTGATACTGGGTTAACCCTTTTTATACTGATACTGGGTTAACCCTGTTTATACTGATACTGGGTTAACCCTATTTATACTGATACTGGGTTAACCATGTTTATGCTGATACTGGGTTAACACTATTTATACTGATACTGGGTTAACACTATTTATACTGATACTGGGTTAACACTATTTATACTGATACTGGGTTAACCCTATTTATACTGATACTGGGTTAACCCTGTTTATACTGATACTGGGTTAACCCTATTGATACTGATACTGGGTTAACCCTATTTATACTGATACTGGGTTAACCCTGTTTATACTGATACTGGGTTAACCATGTTTATACTGATACTGGGTTAACCCTGTTTATGCTGATACTGGGTTAACCCTATTCATACTAATACTGGGTTAACACTATTTATACTGATACTGGGTTAACCCTTTTTATACTGATACTGGGTTATCCCTGTTTATACTGATACTGGGTTAACCCTACTTATGATGATACTGGGTTAACCCTATTGGTGCGATGCGTAGGGTGTTTTCCTTTTACGCCAGCGACCTGGGCTCACTGCCCTGCCCCGCTGTTTGCTACAATGTTAATACCATAGGCTGCCCAACATCCATTGAACAAAGCGACACAATAATATGAGGGGGGGTATTTTTGTATAATATAATATGTATAACAGCATAGTCCTTTAGTCTCTATGGGCCAGATGGCCAGTTGGTGAGGGCCACAGCATAGTCCTTTAGTCTCTATGGGCCAGATGGCCAGTTGGTGAGGGCCACAGCATAGTCCTTTAGTCTCTATGGGCCAGGTGGCCAGTTGGTGAGGGCCACAGCATAGTCCTTTAGTCTCTATGGGCCAGGTGGCCAGTTGGTGAGGGCCACAGCATAGTCCTTTAGTCTCTATGGGCCAGATGGCCAGTTGGTGAGGGCCATAGCATAGTTATTTAGTCTCTATGGGCCAGGTGGACAGTTGGTGAGGGCCACAGCATAGTCCTTTAGTCTCTATGGGCCAGGTACCCAGTTGGTGAGGGCCACAGCATAGTCCTTTAGTCTCTATGGGCCAGGTGGCCAGTTGGTGAGCTTCACAGCATAGTCCTTTAGTCTCTATGGACCAGGTGGCCAGTTGGTGAGGGCCACAGAATAGTCCTTTAGTCTCTATGGGCTAGATGGCCAGTTGGTGAGGGCCACAGCATAGTCATTTAGTCTCTATGGGCCAGGTGGCCAGTTGGCGAGGGCCACAGCATAGTCCTTTAGTCTCTATGGGTAGATGGCCAGTTGGTGAGGGCCACAGCATAGTCCTTTAGTCTCTATGGGCCAGGTGGCCAGTTGGTGAGGGCCACAGCATAGTCCTTTAGTCTCTATGGGCCAGGTGGCCAGTTGGTGAGGGCCACAGCATAGTCCTTTAGTCTCTATGGGCCAGGTGGCCAGTTGGTGAGGGCCACAGCATAGTCCTTTAGTCTCTATGGACCAGATGGTGAGGGCCACAGCATAGTCCTTTAGTCTCTATGGACCAGTTGGTGAGGGCCACAGCATAGTCCTTTAGTCTCTATGGGCCAGATGGCCAGTTGGTGAGGGACACAGCATAGTCCTTTAGTCTCTATGGGCCAGGTGCCAGGTGCCAGTTGTTGAGGGCCACAGCATAGTCCTTTAGTCTCTATGGACCAGGTGGCCAGTTGGTGAGGGCCACAGCATAGTCCTTTAGTCTCTATGGGCCAGATGGACAGTTGGTGAGGGCCACATCATAGTCCTTTAGTCTCTATGGGCCAGATGGCCAGTTGGTGAGGGCCACAGCATAGTCCTCTAGTCTCTATGGGCCAGGTGGCCAGTTGGTGAGGGCCACAGCATAGTCCTCTAGTCTCTATGGGCCAGATGGCCAGTTGGTGAGGGCCACAGCACAGTCCTTTAGTCTCTATGGGCCAGGTAGCCAGTTGGTGAGGGCCACAGCATAGTCCTTTAGTCTCTATGGACCAGATGGTGAGGGCCACAGCATAGTCCTTTAGTCTCTATGGACCAGTTGGTGAGGGCCACAGCATAGTCCTTTAGTCTCTATGGGCCAGATGGCCAGTTGGTGAGGGACACAGCATAGTCCTTTAGTCTCTATGGGCCAGGTGCCAGGTGCCAGTTGTTGAGGGCCACAGCATAGTCCTTTAGTCTCTATGGACCAGGTGGCCAGTTGGTGAGGGCCACAGCATAGTCCTTTAGTCTCTATGGGCCAGATGGACAGTTGGTGAGGGCCACATCATAGTCCTTTAGTCTCTATGGGCCAGATGGCCAGTTGGTGAGGGCCACAGCATAGTCCTCTAGTCTCTATGGGCCAGGTGGCCAGTTGGTGAGGGCCACAGCATAGTCCTCTAGTCTCTATGGGCCAGATGGCCAGTTGGTGAGGGCCACAGCACAGTCCTTTAGTCTCTATGGGCCAGGTAGCCAGTTGGTGAGGGCCACAGCATAGTCCTTTAGTCTCTATGGGCCAGGTGGCCAGTTGGTGAGGGCCACAGCATAGTCCTTTAGTCTCTATGGGCCAGATGGCCAGTTGGTGAGGGCCACAGCATAGTTATTTAGTCTCTATGGGCCAGATGGCCAGTTGGTGAGGGTCACAGCATAGTCCTCTAGTCTCTATGGGCCAGGTGGTCAGTTGGTGAGGACCACAACATAGTCCTTTAGTCTCTACGGGCCAGGTGGCCAGTTGGTGAGGGTCACAGCATAGTCCTTTAGTCTCAAAGGGCCAGATGGCCAGTTGGTGAGGGTCACAGCATAGTCCTTTAGTCTCTATGGGCCAGATGGCCAGTTGGTGAGGGTCACAGCATAGTCCTCTAGTCTCTATGGGCCAGGTGGTCGGTTGGTGAGGACCACAACATAGTCCTTTAGTCTCTATGGGCCAGGTGGCCAGTTGGTGAGGGTCACAGCATAGTCCTTTAGTCTCAAAGGGCCAGATGGCCAGTTGGTGAGGGTCACAGCATAGTCCTTTAGTCTCAATGGGACAGATGGCCAGTTGGTGAGGGCCACAGCATAGTCCTTTAGTCTCTATGGGCCAGGTGGTTAGTTGGTGAGGGCCACAGCATAGTCCTTTAGTCTCTATGGACCAGGTGGTTAGTTGGTGAGGGCCACAGCATAGTCCTTTAGTCTCTATGGGCCAGGTGGCCAGTTGGTGAGGGACACAGCATAGTCCTTTAGTCTCTATGGGCCAGGTGGCCAGTTGGTGAGGGACACAGCATAGTCCTTTAATCTCTATGGGCCAGTTGGTGAGGGCAACATCAAGGGGAAAGAAACTGTTCATAATAATTCAAATTATCCTGTTTCTGCAGGATTATTCTTATGCTGTAGCAAACTGGTTCAAATTAAGATTCAACATCTGTAGCAATATACCTCTCTTTAATGTATATGGCTCTATCAGGATCTATATACCTCTCTCTAATGTAAATGACTATATCAGGATATATATACCTCTCTCTAATGTATATGACTATATCAGGATATATATACCTCTCTCTAATGAATATGGCTCTATCAGGATATATATACCTCTCTCTAATGTATATGACTATATCAGGATATATATACCTCTCTCTAATATATATGGCTATATCAGGATATATATACCTCTCTCTATTGTATATGACTATATCAGGATATATATACCTTTCTCTAATGAATAGGGCTATATCAGGATATATATACCTCTCTCTAATGTATATGGCTCTATCAGGATATATATACCTCTCTCTAATGTATATGGCTCTATCAGGATATATATACTTCTCTCTAATGTATATGGCTCTATCAGGATATATATACCTCTCTCTATTGTATATGACTATATCAGGATATATATACCTTTCTCTAATGAATAGGGCTATATCAGGATATATATACCTCTCTCTAATGTATATGGCTCTATCAGGATTCACTTTTGACCATTTGACATCTTTTATTTACTGATGTTTAGGCTGGTTGAATGAGTTGTCTATGAAAGCTACTTCATCTGCAAGAAAACAGGCGGCTGCACCAGTGACTGTAAGTTATGTGATTTCCTCATATGAAATTAAAAATATGTTTATAGCCTACGCAGTTACAAAATGGCCGTTGAAACTGTGGCTAATATTTCTCTGTAACATTAAATACATTTGTTGGTATGTAGGAAAGACGGGCAGACTCTCGTACTGTAGGTCTAGGCTACCTACAAACTATTATAAGGTTAGGTCGATGTCAGACATTCAATAGTCAGAGTAGGTTGGAGCTATAATCACTGTTGTTGACAAACCTGTTGGTCTCTGTGAACTGATCTGAACAGGTTTAGACTGGTCATCTGTTATATGTAGGCTATAGCTGAGGTATAGACCTCGATCTGCATATCACTAGCAAAACTCTACTATACGTTATAACCTAGTCTACTTTACATAATATAACATCTACATATCACTAACAACCCACTATTATACATTATAACCTAGTCTACTTTACATAATATAACATCTCTTACTTGATGCAAAAAACCTTTCTGAATGGATCAAAGATTTCCCCCTCAGATCAATCATGTCCGTTTTAGCACTTCTGTCTACATTCTCAGATACGTTTAGAAAATAACAGCTTGAAAGACAATAAATAGCCTACTTTTAATGAATACAAGTAAGTGTGAGACATGGCCTTGTGTTGCTTTACTGTCTATAACTACCTTAACAAACAGTGACTTATTATTATTATTGACAGTTACCATGGAGAACATGAAAAACTACATGTTCATGTGATGCATTAAATCATCTGACTGTTTCTATATGTCTGTTAGTAAATGTTTTATTTCTCAAAGAGATAATGAATAAATGAGAACAATTGACAATCAAGAATTAGTTGTCACTGTGTTAACCACAACCAACATGTTGGATCTCTGTTTAGGGGTCAGTGCTCTAAAATGAGTCTCTCTGGGGAGAAAGTGGAGAGGGGCCCTGCCTCTAAAATGAGTCTCTCTGGGGAGAGAGAGGAGGGGGGCCCTGCCTCTAAAATGCATCTGTCTGGGGGACATGACACCCAAGCTAAGAGGTGAGATGACAATTTTATAAAGAATTTATTAAGTTTATTTCCAAAATAAATAGCTATCTTAAGATGAATGCACTTACTGTAAATCACTCTGGATAAGAGCATCTGCTAAATCAGGGGTTCTCAATCCGGGGTCTGTGGAGGTACTGCAGGGGTTCTCAATCCGGGGTCTGTGGAGGTACTGCAGGGGTTCTCAGTCCGGGGTCTGTGGAGGTACTGCAGGGGTTCTCAATCCGGTGTCTGTGGAGGTACTGCAGGGGTTCTCAATCCGGGGTCTGTGGAGGTACTGCAGGGGTTCTCAATCCGGGGTCTGTGGAGGTACTGCAGGGGTTCTCAATCCGGGGTCTGTGGAGGTACTGCAGGGGTTCTCAATCCGGGGTCTGTGGAGGTACTGCAGGGGTTCTCAATCCGGGGTCTGTGGAGGTACTGCAGGGGTTCTCAATCCGGGGTCTGTGGAGGTACTGCAGGGGTTCTCAATCCGGGGTCTGTGGAGGTACTGCAGGGGTTCTCAATCCGGGGTCTGTGGAGGTACTGCAGGGGTTCTCAATCCGGGGTCTGTGGAGGTACTGCAGGGGTTCTCAGTCCGGGGTCTGTGGAGGTACTGCAGGGGTTCTCAATCCGGGGTCTGTGGAGGTACTGCAGGGGTTCTCAATCCGGGGTCTGTGGAGGTACTGCAGGGGTTCTCAATCCGGGGTCTGTGGAGGTACTGCAGGGGTTCTCAATCCTTGGTCTGTGGAGGTACTGCAGGGGTTCCACGGCACCCTGACTGTACTCGTTGCAATGTTAGACATTTGATATCATTTTCACATGACACGACCACTTTGCCTACTCTTAATTATTGCCTAATATAATGGAATGCATATTATTTTAACCAATTCTGATGGTTGTTACAAGCAGAATTTGGACAATATTACCGTTATATCAACACACTCTTCACACCCGTTTAACAACTCTAAATAGCTTTAGCATAGTAGGCATCAAGTCCCTTGCCAATAATGTTGCCTACAACGTTGCATGCAATGTTAATTTTCATCCAACACATATTACACCCCCAGATACCTTCAATTGCCCAATTTATAGCCATGCCCAATTTAGGATTATTTTTTAACAACGTGATGTTGTGCTCCAAAGGGAGAACTTGAAATAACATGATGTAGATAATTAAATGATCAAAAGATAAATGTGTTGTGTAGAGTGTGTAGAGTACTAGAGTACTAGAGGACTAGAGTACTAGAGGACTAGAGTACTAGAGGACTAGAGTACTAGAGTACTAGAGGACTAGAGTAATAGAGGACTAGAGGACTAGAGGTCTAGAGTACTAGAGGACTAGAGAACTAGAGTACTACAGGACTAGAGTACTAGAGGACTAGAGTACTAGAGGACTAGAGGACTAGAGTACTAGAGGACTAGAGGACTAGAGGACTAGAGGACTAGAGTACTTGAGGACTAGAGGACTAGAGGACTAGAGTAGTAGAGGACTAGAGTACTAGAGGACTAGAGGACTAGAGTACTACAGGACTAGAGGACTAGAGTACTAGAGGACTAGAGGACTAGAGTACTACAGGACTAGATGACTAGAGGATTAGAGTACTAGAGGACTAGAGGACTAGAGGACTAGAGTAGTAGAGGACTAGAGGACTAGAGGACTAGAGGACTAGAGTAGTAGAGTACTAGAGTACTTGAGGACTAGAGGACTAGAGGACTAGAGGACTAGAGGACTAGAGGACTAGAGGACTAGAGTACTAGAGGACTAGAGTACTAGAGGACTAGAGGACTAGAGGACTAGAGGACTAGAGGACTAGAGTACTAGAGGACGAGAGTACTAGAGAACTAGAGGACTAGAGGACTAGAGTACTAGAGGACTAGAGTACTAGAGGACTAGAGGACTGGAGGACTAGAGGACTAGAGGACTGGAGTACTAGAGTACTAAAGGTCAATAGTGAATTGTAAATAGGAGTTGGGTTTCAGTTCAACATCTGTTAGAATCTGTGGAATGTCCTGAACTCAGAGCGATGTGTGCTACGTGGGCCACGGTGTCATTGGTCTGCACATTGAGTCGAGAGCAGGATACATGTCAAATCAAATCAAATCAAATCAAATCAAATTAGTCACATACACATGGTTAGCAGATGTTAATGCGAGTGTAGCGAAATGCTTGTGCTTCTAGTTCCGACAATGCAGTAATAACCAACAAGTAATCTAACCTAACAATTCCACAACTACTACCTTATACACACACAAGTGTAAAGGGATAAAGAATATGTACATAAAGATATATGAATGAGTGGTGGTACAGAACGGCATAGGCAAGATGCAGTAGATGGTATAGAGTACGGTATATACATATGAGATGAGTACTGTAGGGTATGTAAACATAAAGTGGCATAGTTTAAAGTGGCTAGTGGTACATGTATTACATAAAGATGGCAAGATGCAGTAGATGATATAGAGTACAGTATATACATATGAGATGGGTAATGTAGGGTATGTAAACATTATATTAAGTGGCATTGTTTAAAGTGGCTAGTGGTACATTTTTACATAATTTCCATCAATTCCCATTTTTAAAGTGGCTGGAGTTGAGTCAGTATGTTGGCAGCGGCCGCTAAATGTTAGTGGTGGCTGTTTAACAGTCTGATGGCCTTGAGATAGAAGCTGTTTTTCAGTCTCTCGGTCCCTGCTTTGATGCACCTGTACTGACCTCGCCTTCTGGATGATAGCGGGGTGAACAGGCAGTGGCTTGGGTGGTTGTTGTCCTTGATGATCTTTATGGCCTTCCTGTGACATCGGGTGGTGTAGGTGTCCTGGAAGGCAGGTAGTTTGCCCCCGGTGATGCGTTCTGCAGACCTCACTACCCTCTGGAGAGCCTTACGGTTGTGGGCGGAGCAGTTGCCGTACCAGGCGGTGATACAGCCCGACAGGATGATCTCAATTGTGCATCTGTAGAAGTTTGTGAGTGCTTTTGGTGACAAGCCGAATTTCTTCAGCCTCCTGAGGTTGAAGAGGCGCTGCTGCGCCTTCTTCACGACGCTGTCTGTGTGGGTGGACCAATTCAGTTTGTCCGTGATGTGTACACCGAGGAACTTAAAACTTTCCACCTTCTCCACTACTGACCCGTCGATGTGGATAGGGGGGTGCTCCCTCTGCTGTTTCCTGAAGTCCACAATCATCTCCTTTGTTTTGTTGACGTTGAGTGTGAGGTTATTTTCCTGACACCACACTCCGAGGGCCCTCACCTCCTCCCTGTAGGCCGTCTCGTCGTTGTTGGTAATCAAGCCTACCACTGTAGTGTCATCCGCAAACTTGATGATTGAGTTGGAGGCGTGCATGGCCACGCAGTCGTGGGTGAACAGGGAGTACAGGAGAGGGCTCAGAACGCACCCTTGTGGGGCCCCAGTGTTGAGGATCAGCGGGGTGGAGATGTTGTTACCTACCCTCACCACCTGGGGGCGGCCCGTCAGGAAGTCCAGGACCCAGTTGCACAGGGCGGGGTCGAGACCCAGGGTCTCGAGCTTGATGACGAGTTTGGAGGGTACTATGGTGTTAAATGCTGAGCTGTAATCGATGAACAGCATTCTCACATGGGTATTCCTCTTGTCCAGATGGGTTAGGGCAGTGTGCAGTGTGGTTGCGATTGCGTCGTCTGTGGACCTATTGGGTCGGTAAGCAAATTGGAGTGGGTCTAGGGTGTCCGGTAGGGTGGAGGTGATATGGTCCTTGACTAGTCTCTCAAAGCACTTCATGATGACGGAAGTGAGTGCTACGGGGCGGTAGTCGTTTAGCTCAGTTACCTTAGCTTTCTTGGGAACAGGAACAATGGTGGCCCTCTTGAAGCATGTGGGAACAGCAGACTGGGATAAGGATTGATTGAATATGTCCGTAAACACACCAGCCAGCTGGTCTGCGCATGCTCTGAGGACGCGGCTGGGAATGCCGTCTGGGCCTGCAGCCTTGCGAGGGTTAACACGTTTAAATGTTTTACTCACCTCGGCTGCAGTGAAGGAGAGCCCGCAGGTTTTGGTAGGGGGCCGTGTCAGTGGCACTGTATTGTCCTCAAAGCGGGCAAAAAAGTTGTTTAGCCTGTCTGGGAGCAAGACATCCTGGTCCGCGACGGGGCTGGTTTTCTTTTTGTAATCCGTGATTGACTGTAGACCCTGCCACATACCTCTTGTGTCTGAGCTGTTGAATTGCGACTCGATTTTGTCTCTGTACTGGGACTTAGCCTGTTTGATTGCCTTGCGGAGAGAATAGCTACACTGTTTGTATTCGGTCATGCTTCCGGTCACCTTGCCCTGGTTAAAAGCAGTGGTTCGCGCTTTCAGTTTCACGCGAATGCTGCCGTCAATCCACGGTTTCTGGTTTGGGAATGTTTTAATCGTTGCTGTGGGTACGACATCGTCAATGCACTTCCTAATGAACTCGCTCACCGAATCAGCATATTCGTCAATATTGTTGTTGGACGCGATGCGGAACATATTCCAATCCGCGTGATCGAAGCAGTCTTGAAGCGTGGATTCAGATTGGTCGGACCAGCGTTGAACAGACCTGAGCGCGGGAGCTTGTTGTTTGAGTTTCTGTTTGTAGGCTGGAATCAACAAAATGGAGTCGTGGTCAGCTTTTCCGAAAGGGGGGCGGGGGAGGGCCTTATATGCGTCGCGGAAATTAGTATAACAATGATCTAGGGTTTTTCCAGCCCTGGTAGCACAATCGATATGCTGATAGAATTTAGGGAGTTTTGTTTTTAGATTAGCCTTGTTAAAATCCCCAGCTACGATGAACGGGGCGGCAGCGTAGCCTAGTGGTTAGAGCGTTGGACTAGTAACCGAAAGGTTGCAAGATCGAATCCCCGAGCTGACAAGGTACAAATCTGTCGTTCTGCCCCTGAACAGGCAGTTAACCCACTGTTCCTAGGCCGTCATTGAAAATAAGAATTTGTTCTTAACTGCCTAGTAAAATAAAGGTAAAAAAAAATAAAAAAAATAAAAAAAAATGCTGCCTCAGGGTGTGTGGTTTCCAGTTTACAAAGAGTCAGATAAAGTTCGTTCAGGGCCATCGATGTGTCTGCTTGGGGGGGAATATATACGGCTGTGATTATGATCGAAGAGAATTCCCTTGGTAGATAATGCGGTCGACATTTTATTGTGAGGAGTTCTAGATCAGGTGAACAGAACGACTTGAGTTCTTGTGTGTTGTTATGATGATCACACCACGTCTCGTTAATCATAAGGCATACCCCCCCGCCCCTCTTCTTACCAGAAAGATCTTTGTTTCTGTCGGCGCGATGCATGAAGAAACCAGCTGGCTGCACCGACTCCGTTAGCGTCTCTTGAGTTAGCCATGTTTCCGTGAAGCAGAGCACGTTGCAATCCCTGATGTCTCTCTGGAATGCTACCCGTGCTCGGATTTCATCAACCTTATTGTCAAGAGACTGGACATTGGCGAGTAGTATGCTAGGGAGTGGAGCGCGATGTGCCTGTCTCCGAAGCCTGACCAGGAGACCGCTTCGTTTGCCCCTTTTACGGCGTCGTTGTTTAGGGTCACCGGCTGGGATCCGATCCATTGTCCTGGGTGGAAGGCAAAACACAGGATCCGCTTCGGGAAAGTCATATTCCTGGTTGTAACGATGGTGAGTTGACGTTGCTCTTATATTCAGTAGTTCCTCCCGACTGTATGTAATGAAACCTAAGATTACCTGGGGTACCAATGTAAGGAAAAACACATAAAAAAAAACAAAATACTGCATATTTTCCTAGGAACGCGAAGCGAGGCGGCCATCTCGTTTCGGCGCCGGATGTAATACAGCAGCCATTGGCCAAGTTGTCCTGCAAGGACTTCTGATTGGTCAACCCCAGGCTAGGGTGGGGGGTTATAAATGGTATCCTGTTGTTATAAATGGCATTTTTTAGAAAAATTACAGACAGTAGCCTACAAGTAGCAAAATAGAACTCAATATATTGAACATGGAATATATTTCAATATGATTGAAATAGGCCAAAAGCCTAATGTTTATATTTTAATGCAGTCATCTTGGTTTTCATATAAAGAAAATGTGTTTACATCCCTTGTTTGAATCAATTGTCAACTTTGTATTTGTAGTCAACTTTCTGAATTTGTCGGAGGTCACAGAGAGACGGATAAACCATGTGATTCTATGTTTAGCAGAGATCTTCTGGTATGAAGTCACGTGGCAAAAAACCATCTAACGACTCACTCAGCTGTCCCAGTGGTCTGAGGCTGGTGTTAGATTACAAGCGTTTTCAATTGTAACCTTAATAATATTACATACTGATGTCATGTTACTGTATTGAATTATTGTTTTTAAATATTTAAATATTGATGTCACAAGTGTATCATTTGTACAGTTCTTTATTAAAAATGTATTTATTTGTTACATTTGAGTGAATAAAACCAGCTGTACTACTGATTCCTCTGAGAGTGAGGCAGATATATATCATTACTGTGTAAAACCTAGCAGTACTACTGATTTCTCTGAGAGTGAGGCAGATATATATTATTACTGTGTAAAACCTAGCAGTACTACTGATTTCTCTGAGAGTGAGGCAGATATATATTATTACTGTGTTAAACCTAGCAGTACTACTGATTTCTCTGAGAGTGAGGCAGATATATATTATTACTGTGTAAAACCTAGCAGTACTACTGATTTCTCTGAGAGTGGGGCAGATATATATTATTACTGTGTTAAACCTAGCAGTACTACTGATTTCTCTGAGAGTGAGGCAGATATATATTATTACTGTGTAAAACCTAGCAGTACTACTGATTTCTCTGAGAGTGAGGCATATATATTATTACTGTGTAAAACCTAGCAGTACTACTGATTTCTCTGAGTGAGGCAGATATATATTATTACTGTGTAAAGCCTAGCAGTACTACTGATTTCTCTGAGAGTGAGACAGATATATATTATTACTGTATAAAACCTAGCAGTACTACTGATTTCTCTGAGAGTGAGGCAGATATATATTATTACTGTGTAAAACCTAGCAGTACTACTGATTTCTCTGAGAGTGAGGCAGATATATATTATTACTGTGTAAAACCTAGCAGTACTACTGATTTCTCTGAGAGTGATGTAGATATATATTATTACTGTATAAAACCTAGCAGTACTACCGATTTCTCTGAGAGTGAGGCAGATATATATTATTACTGTGTAAAACCTAGCAGTTCTACTGATTTCACTGAGAGTGAGACAGATATATATTATTACTGTATAAAACCTAGCAGTACTACTGATTTCTCTGAGAGTGAGGCAGATATATATTATTACTGTATAAAACCTAGCAGTACTACTGATTTCTCTGAGAGTGGGGCAGATATATATTATTACTGTGTAAAACCTAGCAGTACTACTGATTTCACTGAGAGTGAGGCAGATATATATTATTACTGTGTAAAACCTAGCAGTACTACTGATTTCCCTGAGAGTGAGGCAGATATATATTACTACTGTATAAAACCTAGCAGTACCACTGATTTCACTGAGAATGAGGCAGATATACAGCATTTTGCAAAAAAACATGATTATTTGTCTCTCTGAAATGAAGCCATCAAGTGATAGTTTAAAAAAAAATACATGTCTGTCATTGAACAACCCCATGCCATGATTAGCTAGTGAAAAATCACCAATCTCTTTCATAATTTCTTCAAACAATAAAATCGAATTTACCAACATTTCTGAAAAGTGATATATAGCGTTTTGGAATGAAACTCTTGTTATGTTTCCCCATCTGAGCTCAGAGTAGATGAGAGATGTAATGTTTGTCTCTGTTGTGTTGAAGACCAATCAAGCAGGAGAGACCAGCCTCCCCTGTACCCAGCTGTGTGTCCATGAAGAGTGACAAGTCTATGATGCAGCCTATAAACTTTAGAGAGGGAGACTTTTCTACTGAACAAAGGTAAGAAGAACTCATGGGTCATGGTCAGTGTGTTAAACAACACTGTCTCTAGTCATTTCTCCTCTCCCATTTTACATTTACATTTACATTTAAGTCATTTAGCAGACGCTCTTATCCAGAGCGACTTCACATTTATTTTTGTTGTTTTCATAATCAATAAGCTAATCCTTTTGTCCATTTTCATAGTCCTAAAACATTATTAAACAAACACAACATTCCCTCCGTGTGTGTGTGTGTGTGTGTGTGTGTGTGTGTGTGTGTGTGTGTGTGTGTGTGTGTGTGTGTGTGTGTGTGTGTGTGTGTGTGTGTGTGTGTGTGTGTGTGTGTGTGTGTGTGTGTGTGTGTGTGTGTGTGTGTGTGTGTACTCCCTGGATGAGGAGATGTAATCTCATGTTTTGTCCACAGAAACCAACAGGAGAGATCAGAGTCAGAGATTCTCAGTGGTCAGTCTTCCCAGAGTCATCAAACAGACCTGGCCTCCATATTCAGTGTATGTGGTCCTGTTATGTACATTTGTTTTTGTTTACCTCAAGTAAAGTTGATCTGTCAATCATTCATTAATGTGTTAATGAGAAAGCATTTCTTCTCTTGCTTAACTTATTTTCTTGATTTATTTCAGTTGCTTGAAGAGAAAATTATAACATTTGTGAAGAACGAGCTGAAGATGTTCAAGAGGATTCTTAGTCCAGAACTCCCAGAAGGCTTTGAGAGTCAGAAGCAGGATAAGGAAGTGGTGGATGCTGAAGATGAGAAGCAGGAGAGCAGTGCCAGAGAGGGGGCTCTGAAGATCACACTGCACGTCCTGAGGAAAATGAACCAGAAGGAGCTTGCTGACACACTGGAGAAATGTAAGATCTGTCTGCCTCATGTTGAATGATGTTTTATAACATTTAAAAGCTGTAGCTAAAGTACAGCTAAAGTAGCTGTGTAACTCAATGATATTGTAGCAGCCTTAACACAACACCTAGTGACCTCATCAAGTAGCAGCAGGGATGTGTTGTGGTGATTAATTTAGAGAGAGAGACAACATTAATAATACCATCAATAATACCAATAATAATATAATCAGTCACACCAGTCTGTAATGAATTATGAAAACATTTACACAATTAGACAGTCAGTTAAGAGAATAAATTATTATAATGTAAAACTTTATAACAGTCCTACAATACTGTAGTCATTAAAACAGACGTAATATTAATATCCTCTGTGTTATTTCTTCATTCAGATGAACTTGCTGTGATTTGCCAACGTGAACTCAAATCTAATCTAAAGAAGAAGTTTCAATGTGTATTTGAGGGGATCGCTAAACAAGGAAACCAAACACTTCTCAATAAGATCTACACAGAGCTCTACATGACAGAGGGTGGAACAGGAGAGGTCAATAATGAACATGAGCTGAGACAGATTGAGACAACAACCAGGAAACAAGCAAGACCAGAGACTGCAATCAAATGTAACGACATCTTCAAACCCTTAACTGGACAAGACAAACATATCAGAACTGTGCTGACAAAGGGAGTCGCTGGCATTGGAAAAACAGTCTCTGTGCAGAAGTTCATTCTGGACTGGGCTGAAGGAAAAGCAAATCAGGATGTCCAATTTGTATTTTCATTCCCTTTCCGGGAGCTGAATTTGATGAAAGAGGACAAACACACTTTCATCGAACTTCTCAATCACTTCTCAATGGAAACCAAAGAATCAGGAATCTCCAACTACAACAAGTACAAAGTTCTGTTCATCTTTGATGGTCTGGATGAGTGCCGACTGCCCCTAGACTTCCAGAAGAACAAGATCTGTTGGGACGTCACAGAGTCAACCTCAGTGGATGTTCTGCTGACAAATCTCATCAAGGGAAATCTGCTTCCCTCTGCACTCCTCTGGATAACTACCCGACCTGCAGCAGCCAATAAGATCCCTTCAGGGGGTGTTCACCAGGTGACAGAGGTACGAGGGTTCAATGACCCACAGAAGGAGGAGTACTTCAGGAAGAGATTCAGTGATGAGGACCTGGCCGGCAGAATCATCTCACACATAAAGACATCAAGGAGCCTCCACATCATGTGCCACATTCCAGTCTTCTGTTGGATTTCTGCAACAGTCCTTGAACACATGCTGGAACATAAGAGAGAAGAGATGCCCAAGACTCTGACTGAGATGTACACACACCTTGTGGTGTTCCATACCAAACAGAAGAATGAAAAGTATCTTGGGAAAGAAGAGACATGTCCACACTGGAATAAAGAGAGCATTCTGTCACTGGGAAAACTGGCTTTTCAGCAGCTTGTGAAGGGCAATCTGATTTTCTATGAAAAAGACCTGAAAGAGGCTGGCATTGATGTCAGTGAAGCCTCAGTGTACTCAGGATTGTGCACACAGCTCTTTAAAGAGGAATGTGGGCTGTACCAGGACAAGGTGTACTGCTTTGTTCATCTGAGCATTCAGGAGTTTCTGGCTGCTGTATATGTGTTCCTCTCATTCATCAACAACAATGAGAATCTATTGGAAAAACAGCAAACCAAGTCCAGTATCTTTTCTTTGCTGTTCAGAGACAATCCTGACGTTACTTTTTACAAGAGTGCTGTGGATAAAGCCGTACAAAGTGAGACAGGAAACTTGGACCTTTTCCTTCGCTTCCTTTTGGGCCTTTCACTGGAGTCCAATCAGAAGCACTTACAAGGTCTACTGACAAAGTCAAGAAGCAGCTCACAGAGCCATGAAGAAACAGTCAAGTACATCAAGGAGAAGATCAGGGAGAATCCCTCTCCAGAGAGGAGCATCAATCTGTTCCACTGTCTGAATGAACTAAATGACCATTCTCTAGTGGAGGAGATCCAAAGCTACCTGAGATCAGGAAGTCTCTCCAGAGACAAACTGTCACCTGCACAGTGGTCAGCTCTGGTCTTTGTGTTGCTGACTTCAGAAAAGGAGCTGGATGTGTTTGACCTGAAGAAATACTCCAGATCAGAGGAAGGTCTTCTGAGGCTGCTGCCAGTGGTCAAAGCCTCCAGAGCTGTTCTGTGAGTACATAAAATGACATTTAAGTACTAATCATCAGGAAGAAATGTTACGTTTAGGATAAAATATGTATTATAGTAGGTATATAATATTATATTGAATCAATGCATTGATTTTCATATTAACAACAATGACCATAAAGGATGGAAGATGAATCTATATGTTGTTTAAGAGAATAAACCAAATGCATCTGCCATTGTCCTTCTACACTACTGGTGTTAAATGAACAGTGTGTTTGTGAAGTCATGATGATCTCTTTGCAGGCTGTCAGGCTGTGGAGTCACAGAGGAAGGCTGTGCTTCTTTGGTCTCAGCTCTGGAGTCAAACCCCTCACACCTGAGAGAGCTGGACCTGAGTAACAATGACCTGAAGGATTCAGGAGTGAAGCTGCTCTCTGCTGGACTGGGGAATCCCCACTGTAAACTGGAGACTCTGAGGTCAGTATTCCTGTAGTTGGTCAACAAGTGATAACTGTTCACCAGATCCACATGTGTTTACCAGACACACATAGTCCACACCATATGTGTTTGAACAGTAAAGCTTACAGTTTTACATTTGGTGCTATGCTCCAGCATTTTGGATTTGAGAAATAATGTTTCATATTAGGTGACAGTACAGAATGTCACCTTCTATTTGAGGGAATTCATACATATATTTTACCGTTTAGATATGAATAGTGAATAATGATGAATAACAAAGTTATAGAGGCACATATATCAGTATAAATGCTAATCTCCCCTGGTATTGGTAATGGTGAGAGGTTAGCATGTTTTGTTGTAGCCTCTGTTATTAGTAATGGTGAGAGGTTAGCATGTTTTGTTGTAGCCTCTGTTATTGGTAATGTTGAGAGGTTAGCATGTTTTGTTGTAGCCTCTGTTATTGGTAATGGTGAAAGGTTAGCATGTTTTGTTGTAGCCTCTGTTATTGGTAATGGTGAGAGGTTAGCATGTTTTGTTGTAGCCTCTATTATTGGTAATGGTGAAAGGTTAGCATGTTTTGTTGTAGTCTCTGTTATTGGTAATGGTGAGAGGTTAGCATGTTTTGTTGTAGTCTCTGTTATTGGTAATGGTGAAAGGTTAGCATGTTTTGTTGTAGCCTCTGTTATTGGTAATGGTGAGAGGTTAGCATGTTTTGTTGTAGCCTCTGTTATTGGTAATGGTGAGAGGTTAGCATGTTTTGTTGTATCCTCTGTTATTGGTAATGGTGAGAGGTTAGCATGTTTTGTTGTAGCCTCTATTATTGGTAATGGTGAGTGGTTAGCATGTTTTGTTGTAGCCTCTGTAACTCTCTCACTCATTATTATTCATGATTCATTCATGATCTTTCTCAATCATGGCAGTCACAGGCTTGATGTAGTCATTGTGTTCAAAGAATATGGGACCAAATACTAAACTTTTGACTACTTTAAGTGAATTGTTCAGAAAAAGTATTACTTCTTCAAATAGGGGGACTAGATTCATAAAGTGGTTTCATTTCTAAATGGTGAAACAGATATATATTAAAATACCCTCAAATTAAAGGTGACATTATATACTGTCACCTCATATGAAACATTTGATCTGAAATCTAAAAAGTTGGAGTATAGAGACACATTTAAAATGTTAGCTTCACTGTCAAAATAGATATGGTGTGGACTGTATACTCAATACAATCTAAATCTGATACCTCACTGTCTGTCTTTTGACTGATACTGCTTTTTAAACTGGTCTGGTCAGTCTGCTCAAATATTTGTACTATACATTTTTCTCTCTACAAGCAATACTTTGTCATTTATAGTATTGAAACATTAATTTATGAATAGATATGGTAGGTTTCAGGACACTGATGTATATCAACATTTAGAAAAAAATATACTGCCACTATTTTCATCACCAAAGAATATCAGTGTGATTTTAATATGATTTGACTCTTTGCAGGCTGTCAGGCTGTCTAGTCACAGAGGAAGGCTGTGCTTCTCTGGTCTCAGCTCTGAGATCAAACCCCTCACACCTGAGAGAGCTGGATCTGAGTAACAATGACCTGAAGGATTCAGGAGTGAAGCTGCTCTCTGCTGGACTGGGGAATCCCCACTGTAAACTGGAGACTCTGAGGTCAGTATTCCTGTAGTTGGTCAACAAGTGATAACTGTTCACCAGATCCACATGTGTTTACCAGGCACACATAGTCCACACCATATGTGTTTGGACAGTGAAGCTTAGAGTTTTAAATATGGTGCTATGCTCCAGCATTATAGATTGACTGTTAGACTGTTTCATATGAGGTGACAGTATATAATGTCACCTTTTATTTGAGGGTATTCATACATATACTGTCATGGTCAAAAGTTGAGAATGACACATGTTAATTTTCAGTCTGCTGCTTCAGTGTCTTTAGATATTTTTGTCAGATGTTACTTTCTGAAGAATAATTACTATTTCATAAGTGTCAAAGGCTTTTATTGACAATTACATGAAGTTGGTGCAAAGAGTCAATATTTGCATTGTTGACCCTTCTTTTTCAAGACCTCTCCAATCCGCCCTGGCATGCTGTCAATTAACTTCTGGGCCACATCCTGACTGATGGCAGCCCGTTCTTGCATAATCAATGCTTGGAGTTTGTCAGAATTTGTGGGGTTTTGTTTGTCCACCCGCCTCTTGAGGATTGACCACAAGTTCTCAATGGGATTAAGGTCTGGGGCGTTTCCTGGCCATGGACCCAAAATATTGATGTTTTGTTCCCCGGGCCACTTAGTTATCACATTTGCCTTATGGCAAGGTGCTCCATCATGCTGGAAAAGGCAATGTTCATCACCAAACTGTTCCTGGATGGTTGGGAGAAGTTGCTCTCGGAGGATGTGTTGGTACCATTCTTTATTTATGGCTGTGTTCTTAGAAAAAATTGTGAGTGAGCCCACTTCCTTGGCTGAGAAGCAACCCCACACATGAATGGTCTCAGGATGCTTTACTGTTGGCATGACACAGGACTGATGGTAGCACTCACCTTGTCTTTTCCGGACAAGCTTTTTTCCGGATGCCCCAAACAATCGGAAAGAAGATTCATTAGAGAAAATGACTTTACCCCAGTCCTCAGCAGTCCAATCCCTGTACCTTTTGCAGAATATCAGTCTGTCCCTGATGTTTTTCCTGGAGAGAAGTGGCTTCTTTGCTGCCCTTCTTGACACCAGGACATCCTACAAAAGTCTTGTGTGTGCAGATGCACTCTCACCTGCCTGCTGCCATTCCTGAGCAAGCTCTGTACTGGTGGTGCCCCGATCCCACAACTGAATCAATTTTAGGAGACGGTCCTGGCGCTTGCTGGACTTTCTTGGGCCCTTGAAGCCTTCACAACAATTGAACCGCTCTCCTTGAAGTTCTTGATGTTCCGATAAATGGTTGATTTAGGTGCAATCTTACTGGCAGCAATATCCTTGCCTGTGAAGCCCTTTTTGTGCAAAGCAATGATGACGGCACGTGTTTCCTTGCAGGTAACCATGATTGACAGAGGAAGAACAATGATTCCAAGCACCACCTTCCTTTTGAAGCTTCCAGTCTGTTATTCGAACTCAATCAGCATGACAGAGTGATCTCCAGCCTTGTCCTCGTCAACACTCACACCTGTGTTAATGAGAGAATCACTGACATGATGCCAGCTGGTCCTTTTGTGGCAGGGCTGAAAAGCAGTGGGAATGTTTTTTGGGGGATTCAGTTCATTTTCATGGCAAAAAGGGACTTTGAAATGAATTGCAATTCATCTGATCACTCTTCATAACATTCTGGAGTATATGCAAATTGCCATCATACAAACTGAGGCAGCAGACATTGTGAATTTATTTGTGTCATTCGCAAAACTTTTGTCCAGGACTGTATATTTTACCGTTTAGATATGAAAGCACTTTATGTATCTAAACTCATTAAAAATAGAAACATCCCTTTTTCAGGACCCTGTCTTTCGAAGACAATTCGTAAAAATCCAAATAACTTCACAGATCTTTATTGGAAAGGGTTTAAGCACAGTTTCCCATGCTTGTTCAATGAACCATAAACAATTAATGAACATGCACCTGTGGAATGGTCGTTAAGACACTAACAGCTTACAGACGGTAGGCAATGAAGGTCACAGTTATGAAAACTTAGTACACTAAAGAGGAATTTCTACTGACTCTGAAAAACACCAAAAGAAAGATGCCCAGGGTCCCTGCTCATCTGCGTGAATGTGCCTTAGGCATGCTGCCAAGAGGCATGAGGACTGCAGATGTGGCCAGGGCAATAAATTGCAATGTCCATACTGTGAGACGCATAAGACAGCGCTACAGGGAGACAGGATGGACAGCTGATCGTCCTTGTAGTGGCAGACCACGTGTACCATCACCTGCGCATGATCAGTACATCGGAACATCACACCTGTGGGACAGGTACAGGATGGCAACAACTGCCCGAGTTAAACCAGGAACGTACAATCGCTCCATCAGTGCTCAGACTGTCCGCGATAGGCTGGACTGAGGGCTTGTAGACCTGTTGTAAGGCAGGTCCTCACCAGACATCACCGGCAACAACGTCGCCTAGGGGCCCAAACCCACCATCGCTGGACCAGACAGAACTGGCAAAAAGTGTTCTTCACTGACGAGTCGCGGTTTTGTCTCACCAGGGGTGATGGTCGGATTCGCGTTTATCGTCGAAGGAATGAGCGTTACACCGAGGACTATACTCTGGAGCAGGATCGATTTGGAGGTGGAGGGTCCATCATGGTCTGGGGCGGTGTGTCACAGCATCATCGGACTGAGCTTGTTTTCATTGCAGGCAATCTCAACGCTGTGCGTTACAGGGAAGACATCCTCCTCCCTCATGTGGTACCCTTCCTGCAGGCTCATCCTGACATGACCCTCCAGCATGACAATGCCACCAGCCATAAAGCTTGTTCTGTGTGTGATTTCCTGCAAGACAGGAATGTCAGTGTTCTGCCATGGCCAGCGACGAGCCCGGATCTCAATCCCATTGAGCACGTCTGGGACCTGTTGGATCAGAGGGTGAGGGCTAGGGCCATTCCCCGCAAAAATATCTGGGAACTTGCAGGTGCCTTGGTGGAGGAGTGGGGTAACATCTCACAGCAAGAACTGGCAAATTTGGTGCAGTCCATGAGGAGAAGATGCACTGCAGTACTTAGTATCTGGTGCAGCCACCAGCTGCATTGACTGTTACTTTTGATTTTGAACCCAATTTGTTCAGGGACACAATTCAATTTCTGTTAGTCAAATGTCTGTGGAGCTTGTTCAGTTTATGGCTCAGTTGTTGAATCTTGTTATGGTCATACAAAAATGTACACATGTTAAGTTGCTGAAAATAAACGCAGTTGACAGTGAGAGGGCGTTTATTTTTTGGCTGAGTTTAGTTCTCCCATTTGAAGAAGTCTTAATTATTTGGCCGAATTAATTTAGTCAAGTTTAGTGTTTGCTTCAATATTCCATGCCTGCAGTGATTACATCAAGCTTGTGATTCTACCAACTTGCTGAATGCATTTGCAGTTTGTTCAGGTTGTATTTTGGAATGTGTTTTTCCAAATAGAAACTAAATGGTGAATAATGTCCTGTCATTTTGGAGTCACTTCACTTGTTTTGTCAGTAAGAATAGAAGATGTTTCTGAACACTTCTACATTCATGTGGATGCTACCATGATTATGAATAATCATGAATGAATTGTAAAAAAATAGATAAATAACAAAGTTAGAGGCACAAAGATCAGAATAAATGCTAACCTCCCATGTTATTGGTAATGGTGAGAGGTTAGCATGTTTTGTTGTAGCCTCTGTTATTGGTAATGGTGAGAGGTTAGCATGTTTTGTTGTAGCCTCCGTTATTGGTAATGGTGAGAGGTTAGCATGTTTTGTTGTATCCTCTGTTATTGGTAATGGTGAGAGGTTAGCATGTTTTGTTGTAGCATCTGTTATTGGTAATGGTGAGAGGTTAGCATGTTTTGTTGTAGCCTCTGTTATTGGTAATGGTGAGATGTTAGCATGTTTTGTTGTAGCCTCTGTTATTGGTAATGGTGAGAGGTTAGCATGTTTTGTTGTAGCCTCTGTTATTGGTAATGGTGAGATGTTAGCATGTTTTGTTGTAGCCTCTGTTATTGGTAATGGTGAGAGGTTAGCATGTTTTGTTGTAGCCTCTGTTATTGGTAATGGTGAGAGGTTAGCATGTTTTGTTGTAGTCTCTGTTATTGGTAATGGTGAGAGGTTAGCATGTTTTGTTGTAGTCTCTGGTATTGGTAATGGTGAGAGGTTAGCATGTTTTGTTGTAGCCTCTGTTATTGGTAATGGTGAGAGGTTAGCATGTTTTGTTGTAGCCTCCGTTATTGGTAATGGTGAGAGGTTAGCATGTTTTGTTGTAGCCTCTGTTATTGGTAATGGTGAGAGGTTAGCATGTTTTGTTGTAGCATCTGTTATTGGTAATGGTGAGAGGTTAGCATGTTTTGTTGTAGCCTCTGTTATTGGTAATGGTGAGATGTTAGCATGTTTTGTTGTAGCCTCTGTTATTGGTAATGGTGAGAGGTTAGCATGTTTTGTTGTAGCCTCTGTTATTGGTAATGGTGAGATGTTAGCATGTTTTGTTGTAGCCTCTGTTATTGGTAATGGTGAGAGGTTAGCATGTTTTGTTGTAGCCTCTGTTATTGGTAATGGTGAGAGGTTAGCATGTTTTGTTGTAGCCTCTAACTTTCTCACTCATTATTATTCATGATTCATTCATGATTTTTCTTAATCATGGCATCATCAGGATTAATTTATTATTGTTTAGAAACATGTTATCTACTCACTTAGACAGAAAATTACTCCAGTCATCATCCACCATTCAGTTACTATTGGGCAAAACATAACCCAAAACACAACCAAAATAAACTCCAAATGCAACCAACGAGTTTGAGTCACAAGCTTGATGTAGTCGTTGTGTTCAAGGAATATCAGACCAAATACTAAACTTTTGAATACTTAAAGCACTTCTGGGTTGGATTTCCTCAGATTTTTGCCTGCGGAATCAGTTTTGTTATACTCACAGACAATATGTTGACAGTTTTGGAGACTGGAGTGTTTTCTATCCCAATCTGTTAATTATATGCATATTCTACGATCTGGGCCTGAGAAATAGTCCGTTTACATTGGGAACATTATAAAATATTTAAAAAACATTCTGGCTCCTAGCGTCAAGAAGTTTTAATACTACTTTAATGCACTATAAGTGAGTTGGTTAGAATACTTATGACTTCTTTAAATAGGGGACTAGATACATAAAGTGCTTTCATTTCTAAATGGTGAAACAGATATGTATTAAAATACCCACAAATAAAAGGTGACATTATATACTGTCACCTCATATGAAACATTTGATTTGAAATCCAAAATGTTGGAGTATAAAGCCACATTTAAAATGTTAGCTTCACTATCAAAATAGATATGGTGTGGACTGTATACTCAATACAATCTAAATCTGATACCTCACTGTCATTATAGATATGGTGTGGACTGTATACTCAATACAATCTAAATCTGATACCTCACTGTCATTATAGATATGGTGTGGACTGTATACTCAATACAATCTAAATCTGATACCTCACTGTCATTATAGATATGATGTGGACTGTTTACTCAATACAATCTAAATCTGATACCTCACTGTCATTATAGATATGGTGTGGACTGTTTACTCAATACAATCTAAATCTGATACCTCACTGTCATTATAGATATGGTGTGGACTGTATACTCAATACAATCTAAATCTGATACCTCACTGTCATTATAGATATGGTGTGGACTGTATACTCAATACAATCTAAATCTGATACCTCACTGTCATTATAGATATGGTGTGGACTGTATACTCAATACAATCTAAATCTGATACCTCACTGTCATTATAGATATGGTGTGGACTGTATACTCAATACAATCTAAATCTGATACCTCACTGTCATTATAGATATGGTGTGGACTGTATACTCAATACAATCTAAATCTGATACCTCCCTGTCATTATAGATATGGTGTGGACTGTTTACTCAATACAATCTAAATCTGATACCTCACTGTCATTATAGATATGGTGTGGACTGTATACTCAATACAATCTAAATCTGATACCTCACTGTCATTATAGATATGGTGTGGACTGTTTACTCAATACAATCTAAATCTGATACCTCACTGTCATTATAGATATGGTGTGGACTGTATACTCAATACAATCTAAATCTGATACCTCCCTGTCATTATAGATATGGTGTGGACTGTTTACTCAATACAATCTAAATCTGATACCTCACTGTCATTATAGATATGGTGTGGACTGTTTACTCAATACAATCTAAATCTGATACCTCACTGTCATTATAGATATGGTGTGGACTGTTTACTCAATACAATCTAAATCTGATACCTCACTGTCATTATAGATATGGTGTGGACTGTATACTCAATACAATCTAAATCTGATACCTCACTGTCATTATAGATATGGTGTGGACTGTTTACTCAATACAATCTAAATCTGATACCTCACTGTCATTATAGATATGGTGTGGACTGTATACTCAATACAATCTAAATCTGATACCTCACTGTCATTATAGATATGGTGTGGACTGTATACTCAATACAATCTAAATCTGATACCTCACTGTCTGTCTTTTGACTGATACTGCTTTTTTATTTTATTTTAAACTTAAAAAAAAAATGTTTTCCCTCTTTTCTCCCCAATTTTTCGTTGTATCCAATCGCTAGTAATTACTATCTTGTCTCATCGCTACAACTCCCGTACGGGCTCGGGAGAGACGAAGGTCGAAAGCCATGCGTCCTCCGAAGCACAACCCAACCAAGCCCAACAACCCAACCAACCCAACCACTGCTTCTTAACACAGCGCGCCTCCAACCCGGAAGCCAGCCGCACCAATGTGTCGGAGGAAATACCGTGCACCTGGCCCCCTTGGTTAGCGCGCACTGCGCCCGGCCCGCCACAGGAGTCGCTGGAGCGCGATGAGACAAGGATATCCCTACCGGCCAAACCCTCCCTAACCCGGACGACGCTAGGCCAATTGTGCGTCGCCCCACGGACCTCCCGGTCGCGGCCGGCTGCGACAGAGCCTGGGCGCGAACCCAGAGACTCTGGTGGCGCAGCTAGCACTGCGATGCAGTGCCCTAGACCACTGCGCCACCCGGGAGGCCCTTGATACTGCTTTTTAAACTGGTCTGGTCAGTCTTCTCAAATATTTGTAATACACATTTTTCTCTCTACAAGCAATACTTTGATAATTTGTCATTTCAAATAATGAAACATCCATTTATGAGTAGATATGGCAGGTTTCAGGACGCTGATGTATCTGAAAATGTTACAACGTTATACTGCCACTATTTTCACCACCAAAGAATAGCAGTGTGAATTTAAAATGATTTGACTCTTTGCAGGCTGTCAGGCTGTGGAGTCACAGAGGAAGGCTGTGCTTCTCTGGTCTCAGCTCTGAGGTCAAACCCCTCACACCTGAGAGAGCTGGATCTGAGTAACAATGACCTGAAGGATTCAGGAGTGAAGCTGCTCTCTGCTGGACTGGGGAATCCCCACTGTAAACTGGAGACTCTGAGGTCAGTATTCCTGTAGTTGGTCAACAAGTGATAACTGTTCACCAGATCCACATGTGTTTACCAGACACACATAGTCCACAACATATGTGTTTGGACAGTGAAGCTCACAGTTTAAATGTGGTGCTATGCTCCAGCATTTTGGATTTGAGATATAATGTTTCATATTAGGTGACAGTACAGAATGTCACCTTTTATTTGAGGTTAATGGTGAGAGGTTAGCATGTTTTGTTGTAGCCTCTGTTATTGGTAATGGTGAGAGGTTAGTATGTTTTGTTGTTGCCTCTGTTATTGGTAATGGTGAGAGGTTAGCATGTTTTGTTGTAGCCTCTGTTATTGGTAATGGTGAGAGGTTAGTATGTTTTGTTGTAGCCTCTGTTATTGGTAATGGTGAGAGGTTAGCATGTTTTGTTGTAGCCTCTGTTATTGGTAATGGTGAGAGGTTAGCATGTTTTGTTGTAGCCTCTGTTATTGGTAATGGTGAGAGGTTAGCATGTTTTGTTGTAGTCTCTGTTATTGGTAATGGTGAGAGGTTAGCATGTTTTGTTGTAGCTTCTGTGTCTTTCTCACTCATTGTGCTTCATCATTTATTCATGATTTTTCTTAATCAAGGCATCATCAGGGTTAATTTAGTAGTGTTTAGAAACATTTTATCTACTCTCAGACAGAAAATGAATCCAGTCTTCATCCACCATTTTATTATTCTGCAAAACACAACCAAAACAAACTGCAAATGCAACCAACGAGTTTACGAACAAATACTAAACTTTTAACTACTTTAATACACTATGAGTAAATTGGTCATACTATTTATGACTTCTTCAAATAGGGGGACTAGATACATGAAGTGCTTTACATTTTCTAAATGGTGAAACAGATATGTATGAAAATACCCTCAAATTAAAGGTGACATTATATACTGTCACCTCATATGAAACATTTGATCTGAAATCCAAACTGTTGGAATATAGAGCCACATTTAAAATGTTAGCTTCACTGTCAAAATAGATATGGTGTGGACTGTTTACTCAATACAATCTAAATCTGATACCTCACTGTCTGTCTTTTGACTGATACTGCTTTTTAAACTGGACTGGTCAGTCTACTCAAATATCCGTACAATACATTTTTCTCTCTACAAGCAACACTTTGATAATTTGTCATTTCAAATAATGAAACATCCATTTATGAGTAGATATGGCAGGTTTCAGGACGCTGATGTGTCTGAAAATGTTAAAACGTTATACTGCCACTATTTTCAACACCAAAGAATAGCAGTGTGATTTTAATATGATTTTACTTTTTGCAGGCTGTCAGGCTGTCTAGTCACAGAGGAAGGCTGTGCTTCTCTGGTCTCAGCTCTGGAGTCAAACCCCTCACACCTGAGAGAGCTGGACCTGAGTAACAATGACCTGAAGGATTCAGGAGTGAAGCTGGTCTCTGCTGTACTGGGGAATCCCCACTGTAAACTGGAGACTCTGAGGTCAGTATTCCTGTAGTTGGTCAACAAGTGATAACTGTTCACCAGATCCACATGTGTTTACCAGACACACATAGTCCACACCATATGTGTTTGGAAAGTGAAGATTACAGTTTTACATTTGGTGCTATGCTCCAGCATTTTGGATATGAGATTGAATGTTTCATATTAGGTGACAGTACAGAATGTCACCTTTTATTTGAGGTTAATGGTGAGAGGTTGGTATGTTTTGTTGTATCCTCTGTTATTGGTAATGGTGAGGGGTTAGCATGTTTTGTTGTAGCCTCTGTTATTGGTAATGGTGAGAGGTTGGTATGTTTTGTTTTAGTCTCTGTTATTGGTAATGGTGAAGGTTAGCATGTTTTGTTGTAGCCTCTGTTATTGGTAATGGTGAGAGGTTAGCATGTTTTGTTGTAGCCTCTGTTATTGGTAATGGTGAGAGGTTAGTATGTTTTGTTGTAGCCTCTGTTATTGGTAATGGTGAGAGGTTAGCATGTTTTGTTGTAGCCTCTGTTATTGGTAATGGTGAGAGGTTAGCATGTTTTGTTGTAGCCTCTGTTATTGGTAATGGTGAAAGGTTAGCATGTTTTGTTGTAGCCTCTGTTATTGGTAATGGTGAGAGGTTAGCATGTTTTGTTGTAGTCTCTGTTTTTGGTAATGGTGAGAGGTTAGCATGTTTTGTTGTAGTCTCTGTTATTGGTAATGGTGAGAGGTTAGCATGTTTAATTGTAGCCTCTGTTATTGGTAATGGTGAGAGGTTAGTATGTTTTGTTGTATCCTCTGTTATTGGTAATGGTGAGAGGTTAGCATGTTTTGTTGTAGTCTCTGTTAGTGGTAATGGTGAGAGGTTAGCATGTTTTGTTGTAGTCTCTGTTATTGGTAATGGTGAGAGGTTAGCATGTTTTGTTGTAGCCTCTGTAACTTTCTCATTAATTATTGTTCATGATTGATTTATGATTTGTATTAATTCTGGCATCATCAGGATTAATTTAGTCATGTTTAGAAACATGTTATCTACTCACTTAGACAGAATATAACTCTTGTCATCATCCACAGTTCAGTTACTATTGGGCAAAACACAACCAAAACACAACCAAAACAAACTGCAAATGCAACCAACGAGTTTATAACCATTTGGGAACAATATCACTCTGTTATTAGTAAGCCTGGTAGTGTCAGTGTTGATGGACCTGGCCTGAGTGTCATGGTAACCATGTATTGTGGAAATACGGTTTAGTAAACGTTGTTCAACTGGAACATAGTCGTTGTGTCATTTTAAGTGAACACTGTTTACTCAATACAATCTAAATCTGATACCTCACTGTCTGTCTTCTGACTGATTCTGCTTTTTAAACTGGTCTGGTCAGTCTACTCAAATATTTGTACTATACATTTTTCTATCTACAAGTAATATTATGATAATTTATAATAATGAAACATTAATTTATGAATATATATGGCAGGATTCAGGACACTGATGTATCTGAACATTTATAAAAAATATACTGCCACTATTTTCACCACCAAAGAATAGCAGTGTGATTTTAATATGATTTGACTCTTTGCAGGCTGTCAGGCTGTCTAGTCACAGAGGAAGGCTGTGCTTCTCTGGTCTCAGCTCTGAGGTCAAACCCCTCACACCTGAGAGAGCTGGACCTGAGCTACAATCACCCAGGAGACTCAGGAGTCAGACTGCTCTCTGCTGGACTGGAGGATCCACACTGCAGACTGGAGAAACTCAAGTATGTAGAGGGTTTATGTCAATGTTCATATCAGACATGTTTGACTTATCAGGCTAGTTAAGACAAACATTCTCTACCACCACTTGGACAACGCTATATGCTGACTGTGTGTGTGTGTGTGTGTGTGTGTGTGTGCATGTATTTAACTGTGTGTGTTGGTCCAGTGACACACACACACACACACACACACACACTGGACATACACACACAGAACACACACACACACACACACTGGACACACACAAACACTTACAAATACAGTGTATGTGTGTGTGTGTGTGTGTGTGTGTGTGTGTGTGTGTGTGTGTGTGTGTGTGTGTGTGTGTGTGTGTGTGTGTGTGTGTGTGTGTGTGTGTGTGTGTGTGTGTGTGTGTGTGTGTGTGTGTGTTCAGGTGTGTTCAGGTGTGTTCAGGTGTATCCCTCAATGGCAGTCTGTTCTTCTGCTTACCGCTACAGTGTGGAAAATGGTGGAGAGAACAGAATGAAACCTGGGCTTAGAAAATGTGAGTGTTGACTGCTGTGAAGAATATGACTAAGAATAAGTCTTAATTCAAGTTAAGTCAAAGTCAAAGACCACCATCATTACTTACTTGGTCATATTAAATATCAGCTGTAGTTCTACAGAAGCAGAAATCAGGGACACCAAAGATAACTAAGAGTTGCTTTGACAGTGTGTGTGTGTGTGTGTGTGTGTGTGTGTGTGTGTGTGTGTGTGTGTGTGTGTGTGTGTGTGTGTGTGTGTGTGTGTGTGTGTGTGTGTGTGTGTGTGTGTGTGTGTGTGTGTGTGTGTGTGTGTGTGTGTGTGTGTGTGTGTGTGTGTGTGTGTAATTAATGTGAATAAGTGTGTTTTATATCACCATACAGTATAACATATGATCATTCAACAAGTCTCAAGTTACCTTAACTTCTCCTTTTGATACCTAGAAACATCTACATTAAATGAATTAGTGAAAAGTGAGTTAACATTCTAATGTGAATGATGATGATTTCTAATATTGTGTCTGGTTTCATCCATCAGATGTCTGTGATCTCACACTGGACCTAAACACAGTAGACAGACTCCTCTCTCTGTCTGAGGAGAACAGAAAGGTGACATGGAGGAGAGAGAAGCAGCCGTATCCTGATCACCCAGAGAGATTTGAGGTCTGTAGACAGGTTCTGTGTAGAGAGGGTCTGACTGGGCGCTGTTACTGGGAGGTAGAGTGGAGTGGGAGAGGGGCTGTTATAGGAATGACATATAAAGGAATCAGCAGGAGAGGATGGGGTGATGACTGTAGGCTTGGATTCAATGACAAGTCCTGGTGTCTGTTCTGCGATGACAACCGTTACTATGCCAGGCACAATAATAATCCCACTACCATAGACGTCCTCCCCTCCAGCCCCCACAGAGTAGGAGTGTATCTGGACTGGCCAGCCGGCACTCTGTCCTTCTATAGAGCCTCCTCTGACACACTGACCCACCTGTACACATTCACCTCCACATTCACTGAGCCCCTCTATCCAGGGTTTAGGGTTTATAATGACTCCTCAGTGTCCCTGAAACAATAACCTGACACACACACACACACACACACACACTGGACAAACACACTGGACACACACACACACACACACTGGACACACACACACACACACACTGGACACAAACTCACAAACACACACTGGACACACACTCACACACACTGGACACACACACACACAGGACACACGCACACACACACACACACACAGGACACACACACACTGGACACACACACACACACACTGGACACACACACAGGACACACACACATACACACGCTGGACACAAACACACACACACTGGACACACACACACACACACACTGGACACACACACACACACTGGACACACACACAGGACAGACACACACACACTGGACAGACACACACACACTGGACACACACACACACACACTTGACACACACACACTGGACACACACACTGGACAGATACACATCCGGGACACACACACACACACACACACACACACACTTGACACACACACACACTGGACAAATAAACACACACACACTGGACAAACACACACTGGACACACACAGTGGACACACAGGACACACACACACTCGACAACCACACACACACACACTGGACACACAGGACACACACACACACACTGGACAAACAAACAAACACACACACACACACACTGGACAAACAAACAAACACACACACACACACTGGACAAACAGACACACACAGTGGACACACAGGACACACACACACAGGACACACACACACAGGACACACACAGGACACACACACATGCGTGTCTTCCTATAATTGTGACAATAACACCATTAAAATACCAATGTGATCATTTGTTGTCTTTTATGTTGAATAACAAATTATATAATTATATATGGACATACGCTCCATAGTTGTACAAGTAAACAAGGATATATTGTACTTTTCATAATAAAACATAGTTGAAACAAGAAAAGCATGTTAATTGTGAAAACAGTTTGGTTATTGATGTTACGTTTCCTCTGTCAGGTTGACGTTAACCTGCGACTGGTTGAAACATGAAACTAATATGAAATGAAATACAAAACAATTAAATATGTGAAATTGAAATAAACAAATTGTACAACAGAGTGTTGTGATGCAGGGTCACTATTGCCACAGAGTTCTCTCTCTCTGCTCTCTCTCTGCTCTCTCTCTCTGCTCTCTCACTCTCTTTGCTTTCTCTTCTCTCTCTTCCTCTCTGCTCTCTCACTCTCTCTGCACTCTCAGCCTACACTCTGCTCTCTCTCTGCCCTCTCTCTGCTCTCGGCCCTCTCTTCTCTCTGCTCTCTCTGCCTCTCTGGTCTCTCTCTCTGTTCTCTGCTCTCTCTCTCCCTCTGTTATCTGCTCTCTCTCTCCCTCTGGGCTCTCTCGCTCTCTCTCTCTCTCTTCTCTGCTCTCTCTCTGCCTCTGCCCTCTCTGTTCTGTTCTCTTCTCTGCTCTCTCTCCCTCTCTGCTCTCTCTGCTCTCTCTGTTCTCTCTCTCTCTCTGCTCTCTCTCTCTCTCTGGTCTCTCTGCTCTCTCTGTTCTCTCTCTCTCTCTGGTCTCTCTGCTCTCTCTGTTCTCTCTCTCTCCCTGTCTCTCTCTGCTCTCTCTGTTCTCTCTCTCTCTCTGCTCTCTCTCTCTCTCTCTGGTCTCTCTGCTCTCTCTGTTCTCTCTCTCTCTCTGGTCTCTCTGCTCTCTCTGCTCTCTCTGTTCTCTCTCTCTCTCTGGTCTCTCTGCTCTCTCTGTTCTCTCTCTCTCTCTGGTCTCTCTGCTCTCTCTGTTCTCTCTCTCTCCCTGTCTCTCTCTGTTCTCTCTCCCTCTCTGCTCTCTCTCTCTCCCTGTCTCTCCCTGTCTCTCTCTGCTCTCTGCTCTCTCTCCCTCTCTGCTCTCTCTGCTCTCTCTGTTATCTGCTCTCTCACTCCCTCTGTTATCTGCTCTGTTATCTGTTATCTCTCTCACTCCCTCTGTTATCTGCTCTGTTATCTGTTATCTCTCTCTCTCCCTATGTTATCTGCTCTCTCTCTCTTTTCTCTGCTCTCTGCTCTGCTCTCTCTTTTCTCTGCTCTCTGCTCTCTCTGCCCTCTTCTCTCTCTCTATCTCTCGATTTTATTCCTTAACAGGGGTGCAGTTTAGACAATCACCACTTGATGGCAGTGTTAGACCAGAAGTGATGAAAACAACATCACTGCAGAGAGAGAGAGAGTCTAATATACTGATATACAGTGCATTCAGAAAGTATTCAGACCCCTTGACTTTTTACACATTTTGTCACCTTACAGCCTTATTCTAAAATGGATTACATTGTTTTTCCCCTCATCAATCTACACACAATAACCCATAATTACAAAGCAAAAACGTTATTTTATGTGTGCACATTTTTATTTAAAAAAAACTTTGATATCACATTTACATAAGTATTCAGACCCTTTACTCAGTACTTTGTTGAAGCACCTTTGGCAGTGATTACAACCTCAAGTCTTCTTGGGTATGACGCTACAAGCTTGGCACACCTGTATTTGGGGAGATTCTCCCATTCTTCTCTGCAGATCCTCTCAAGCTCTGTCAGGTTGGATTGGGAGCGTCGCTGCACAGCTATTTTCAGGTCTCTCCAGAGATGTTCGATCGGGTTCAAGTCCGGGCTTAGGATCATTGTCCTGTTGTCCAGTCTGTGTATACTATACTGGGAGGGTAGAGAGTCAGAACTGATAGAGGATCTGGAGCCCTGAGGGAAAGAGAGAGAGGGAGGGTAGAGAGTCAGAACATAGGGAGAGAGGGAGGGTAGAGAGTCAGAACAGAGGGAAGGAGAGAGGGAGGGATGGTAGAGAGTCAGAACAGAGGGAAAGAGAGAGAGAGGGAGGGTAGATAGTCAGAACAGAGGGATGGTAGAGAGTCAGAACAGAGGGAAAGAGAGAGAGAGAGGGAGGGTAGAGGGAAAGAGAGAGAGAGGGAGGGGAGAGAGTCAGAACAGAGGGAACGAGAGAGAGAGGGAGGGTAGAGAGTCAGAACAGAGGGAAAGAGAGAGAGAGGGAGGGTAGAGAGTCAGAACAGAGGGAAAGAGAGAGAGGGAGGGAGGGTAGAGAGTCAGAACAGAGGGAAAGAGAGAGAGAGGGAGGGTAGAGAGTTGGAACAGAGGGAAAGAGAGAGAGAGGGAGGGTAGAGAGTCAGAACAGAGGGAAAGAGAGAGAGAGGGAGGGTAGAGAGTCAGAACAGAGGGAAAGAGAGAGGGAGGGAGGGTAGAGAGTCAGAACAGAGGGAAAGAGAGAGAGAGGGAGGGTAGAGAGTTGGAACAGAGGGAAAGAGAGAGAGAGGGATGGTAGAGAGTCAGAACAGAGGGTAAGAGAGAGAGGGAGGGAGGGTAGAGAGTCAGAACAGAGGGAAAGAGAGAGAGAGGGAGGGTAGAGAGTTGGAACAGAGGGAAAGAGAGAGAGAGGGATGTTAGAGAGTCAGAACAGAGGGAAAGAGAGAGAGAGGGAGGGTAGAGAGTCAGAACAGAGGGTAAGAGAGAGAGGGAGGGTAGAGAGTCAGAACCGAGGGAGAGAGAGAGAGAGGGATGGTAGAGAGTCAGAACAGAGGGAAAGAGAGAGAGAGGGAGGGGAGAGAGTCAGAACAGAGGGAAAGAGAGAGAGAGGGAGGGTAGAGAGTCAGAACAGAGGGTAAGAGAGAGAGGGAGGGTAGAGAGTCAGAACAGAGGGAGAGAGAGAGAGGGATGGTAGAGAGTCAGAACAGAGGGAAAGAGAGAGAGAGAGGGTAGAGAGTCAGAACAGAGGGAAAGAGAGAGAGAGAGGGTAGAGAGTCAGAACAGAGGAAAAGAGAGAGAGGGAGGGTAGAGAGTCAGAACAGAGGGAAAGAGAGAGAGAGGGAGGGTAGAGAGTCAGAACAGAGGGAAAGAGAGAGAGAGGGAGGGGAAAGAGTCAGGACAGAGGGGAAGAGAGAGAGAGGGAGGGTAGAGAGTCAGAACAGAGGGAAAGAGAGAGAGAGGGAGGGGAAAGAGTCAGGACAGTGGGAAAGAGAGGGAGGGGAGAGAGTCAGAACAGAGGGAGAGAGAGAGAGAGAGGGAGGGTAAAAAGTCAGAACAGAGGGAAAGAGAGAGAGGGAGGGTAGAGAGTCAGAACAGAGGGAAAGAGAGAGAGAGAGTGAGGGTAGAGAGTCAGAACAGAGGGAAAGAGAGAGAGAAAGAGGGTAGAGAGTCAGAACAGAGGGAAAGAGAGAGAGAGGGAGGGTAGAGAGTCAGAACAGAGGGAAAGAGAGAGAGAGGGAGGGTAGAGAGTCAGAACAGAGGGAAAGAGAGAGAGAGGGAGGGTAGAGAGTCAGAACAGAGGGAAAGAGAGAGAGAGGGAGGGGAGAGAGTCATAACAGAGGGAAAGAGAGAGAGAGTAGAGAGTCAGAACAGAGGGAAAGAGAGAGAGAGGGAGGGTAGATAGTCAGAACAGAGGGATGGTAGAGAGTCAGAACAGAGGGAAAGAGAGAGAGAGAGGGAGGGTAGAGGGAAAGAGAGAGAGAGGGAGGGGAGAGAGTCAGAACAGAGGGACGAGAGAGAGAGGGAGGGTAGAGAGTCAGAACAGAGGGAAAGAGAGAGAGAGGGAGGGTAGAGAGTCAGAACAGAGGGAAAGAGAGAGAGGGAGGGAGGGTAGAGAGTCAGAACAGAGGGAAAGAGAGAGAGAGGGAGGGTAGAGAGTTGGAACAGAGGGAAAGAGAGAGAGAGGGAGGGTAGAGAGTCAGAACAGAGGGAAAGAGAGAGGGAGGGAGGGTAGAGAGTCAGAACAGAGGGAAAGAGAGAGAGAGGGAGGGTAGAGAGTTGGAACAGAGGGAAAGAGAGAGAGAGGGATGGTAGAGAGTCAGAACAGAGGGAAAGATAGAGAGGGAGGGAGGGTAGAGAGTCAGAACAGAGGGAAAGAGAGAGAGAGGGAGGGTAGAGAGTTGGAACAGAGGGAAAGAGAGAGAGCGGGATGGTAGAGAGTCAGAACAGAGGGAAAGAGAGAGAGAGGGAGGGTAGAGAGTCAGAACAGAGGGTAAGAGAGAGAGGGAGGGTAGAGAGTCAGAACCGAGGGAGAGAGAGAGAGGGATGGTAGAGAGTCAGAACAGAGGGAAAGAGAGAGAGAGGGAGGGGAGAGAGTCAGAACAGAGGGAAAGAGAGAGAGAGGGAGGGTAGAGAGTCAGAACAGAGGGTAAGAGAGAGGGGGAGGGAGGGTAGAGAGTCAGAACAGAGGGAAAGAGAGAGAGAGGGAGGGTAGAGAGTTGGAACAGAGGGAAAGAGAGAGAGAGGGATGTTAGAGAGTCAGAACAGAGGGAAAGAGAGAGAGAGGGAGGGTAGAGAGTCAGAACAGAGGGTAAGAGAGAGAGGGAGGGTAGAGAGTCAGAACCGAGGGAGAGAGAGAGAGGGATGGTAGAGAGTCAGAACAGAGGGAAAGAGAGAGAGAGGGAGGGGAGAGAGTCAGAACAGAGGGAAAGAGAGCGAGAGGGAGGGTAGAGAGTCAGAACAGAGGGTAAGAGAGAGAGGGAGGGTAGAGAGTCAGAACAGAGGGAGAGAGAGAGAGGGATGGTAGAGAGTCAGAACAGAGGGAGAGAGAGAGAGAGGGAGGGTAGAGAGTCAGAACAGAGGGGAAGAGAGAGAGAGGGAGGGTAGAGAGTCAGAACAGAGGAAAAGAGAGAGAGGGAGGGTAGAGAGTCAGAACAGAGGGAAAGAGAGAGAGGGAGGGTAGAGAGTCAGAACAGAGGGAAAGAGAGACAGGGAGGGTAGAGAGTCAGAACAGAGGAAAAGAGAGAGAGGGAGGGTAGAGAGTCAGAACAGAGGGTAAGAGAGAGAGGGAGGGTAGCGAGTCAGAACAGAGGGAAAGAGAGAGAGAGGGAGGGTAGAGAGTCAGAACAGAGGGAAAGAGAGAGAGGGATGGTAGAGAGTCAGAACAGAGGGAAAGAGAGAGAGAGGGAGGGGAAAGAGTCAGGACAGAGGGGAAGAGAGAGAGAGGGAGGGTAGAGAGTCAGAACAGAGGTAAAGAGAGAGAGAGGGACGGGAAAGAGTCAGGACAGAGGGGAAGAGAGAGAGAGGGAGGGTAGAGAGTCAGAACAGAGGGAAAGAGAGAGAGGGAGGGGAAAGAGTCAGGACAGAGGGAAAGAGAGGGAGGGGATAGAGTCAGAACAGAGGGAGAGAGAGAGAGAGGGAGGGTAAAAAGTCAGAACAGAGGGAAAGAGAGAGAGAGGGATGGTAGAGAGTCAGAACAGAGGGAAAGAGAGAGAGAGGGAGGGGAGAGAGTCAGAACAGAGGGAAAGAGAGAGAGAGGGAGGTAGAGAGTCAGAACAGAGGGTAAGAGAGAGAGGGAGGGTAGAGAGTCAGAACAGAGGGAGAGAGAGAGAGGGATGGTAGAGAGTCAGAACAGAGGGAAAGAGAGAGAGAGAGGGTAGAGAGTCAGAACAGAGGGAAAGAGAGAGAGAGAGGGTAGAGAGTCAGAACAGAGGAAAAGAGAGAGAGGGAGGGTAGAGAGTCAGAACAGAGGGAAAGAGAGAGAGAGGGAGGGTAGAGAGTCAGAACAGAGGGAAAGAGAGAGAGAGGGAGGGGAAAGAGTCAGGACAGAGGGGAAGAGAGAGAGAGGGAGGGTAGAGAGTCAGAACAGAGGGAAAGAGAGAGAGAGGGAGGGGAAAGAGTCAGGACAGTGGGAAAGAGAGGGAGGGGAGAGAGTCAGAACAGAGGGAGAGAGAGAGAGAGAGGGAGGGTAAAAAGTCAGAACAGAGGGAAAGAGAGAGAGGGAGGGTAGAGAGTCAGAACAGAGGGAAAGAGAGAGAGAGAGGGAGGGTAGAGAGTCAGAACAGAGGGAAAGAGAGAGAGAAGGAGGGTAGAGAGTCAGAACAGAGGGAAAGAGAGAGAGAGGGAGGGTAGAGAGTCAGAACAGAGGGAAAGAGAGAGAGAGGGAGGGTAGAGAGTCAGAACAGAGGGAAAGAGAGAGAGAGGGAGGGTAGAGAGTCAGAACAGAGGGAAAGAGAGAGAGAGGGAGGGTAGAGAGTCAGAACCTAGGGAAAGAGAGAGAGAGAGGGATGGTAGAGAGTCAGAACATAGGGAAAGAGAGAGAGGGAGGGTAGAGTCAGAACATATGGAAAGAGAGAGAGGGGGGGTAGAGAGTCAGAACAGAGGGAAAGAGAGAGAGAGGGAGGGTAGAGAGTCAGAACATAGGGAAAGAGAGAGAGGGGGGGTAGAGAGTCAGAACAGAGGGAAAGAGAGAGAGGGAGGGTAGAGAGTCAGAACAGAGGGAAAGAGAGAGAGAGGGAGGGGAGAGAGAGGATGTGTGGAGGTTGCTTTATATTTGTTTATTGGGGGCCTTTGAGCCCTGATGGGCTGGGTGATATCAGTGACTCACTGAGAGTTATGAGTTGCTGTGGAGGGAGAGCAAGAGAGAGATGGAGGGAGAGAGGGAGAGCAAGAGAGAGAGGGAGGGAGAGAGGGAGAGAGAGAGAGAGAGAGAGAGGAGAGATTAGTCAGCAGAAATTATTCAGGACGACGTTCGTCTTAAAATGTACTTCTTTATTTCTCTCTTTCCCCACTGAGGAAGATAAAGGACACACACACACACACTGGACAGATACACTCACACACAAACACACACAGTGTGATTTAATGATATATTTTACTGTTTGTGTTTGTACCACAGGAGGTTGGTGGGACCTTAATTGGTGAGGACAGGATTGTAATGGCTGGAGGGGAATACATTTACATTTTACATTTTAGTCATTTAGCAGACGCTCTTATCCAGAGCGACTTACAGTAGAGTGCATACATTTTATAACATTTTTTATTTATTTTACCTTTATTTTTACTGTTGTTATTTTTTATATATTTAATTATGTATATATATATTTTTTATTATTATTATTATAATTTTTTTTAATTATAATTTTATTTAATTTTTTTTACATACTGAGACAAGGATATCCCTACCGGCCAAACCCTCCCTAACCCGGACGACGCTATGCCAATTGTGCGTCGCCCCACGGATCTCCCGGTTGCGGCCGGCTGCGACAGAGCCTGGGCGCGAACCCAGCCCAGCTTGGGCGCGAACCCAGAGACTCTGGTGGCGCAGCTAGCACTGCGATGCAGTGCCCTAGACCACTGCGCCACCCGGGAGGTCGTGGAAGGTATCAAACACGTGGTTTCCATGTGTTCCATTTCATTCACTCTGTTCCAGACATTATTATGAGCCGTCCTCCCCTCAGCAGCCTCCTCTGGTATGTACTGTCCTATATGTGAGAGAGCTCCAACAAGGGATTACAATGTATGTATTACTTTTAATACCTGCAAATGGCAAATAAACTACTTCAACTCCTTATGAATGTCTGCTGCCGACTAGGCTGTTGGCGTCTGACGAGGTGAAAATATTACAGGAATATTCTGCAAATGTTGATGAAGACGTCACTCAATCCACCCAAAACAACATGCAGTCTTTCCACAAGACTCCCATGAAGTTATAGTGTGACGTTATGAGTTGACGTTAAAGTAACATTCTCAGAACTTACTGCACTTGTTTTATACTGTTTTAGATGGGTCCTCTGTTTATCATCTTGTTTTATACTGTTTTAGATGGATCCTCTGTTTATCATCTTGTTTTACACTGTTTTAGATGGATCCTCTGTTTATCATCTTGTTTTATACTGTTTTAGATGGATCCTCTGTTTATCATCTTGTTTTATACTGTTTTAGATGGATCCTCTGTTTATCATCTTGTTTTATACTGTTTTAGATGTATCCTCTGTTTATCATCTTGTTTTATACTGTTTTAGATGGATCCTCTGTTTATCATCTTGTTTTATACTGTTTTAGATGGATCCTCTGTTTATCATCTTGTTTTCTACTGTTTTAGATGGATCCTCTGTTTATCATCTTGTTTTATACTGTTTTAGATGGATCCTCTGTTTATCATCTTGTTTTATACTGTTTTAGATGGATCCTCTGTTTATCATCTTGTTTTATACTGTTTTAGATGGATCCTCTGTTTATCATCTTGTTTTATACTGTTTTAGATGGATCCTCTGTTTATCATCTTGTTTCATACTGTTTTAGATGTGTCCTCTGTTTATCATCTTGTTTTATA
Organism: Salvelinus namaycush; assembly: GCF_016432855.1. Lineage (NCBI taxonomy): Eukaryota > Metazoa > Chordata > Actinopteri > Salmoniformes > Salmonidae > Salvelinus > Salvelinus namaycush. The sequence continues at coordinate 167,701 of NW_024060786.1, read as the reverse complement.
CTGTTTTAGATGGATCCTCTGTTTATCATCTTGTTTTATACTGTTTTAGATGGATCCTCTGTTTATCATCTTGTTTTATACTGTTTTAGATGGATCCTCTGTTTATCATCTTGTTTTATACTGTTTTAGATGGATCCTCTGTTTATCATCTTGTTTTATACTGTTTTAGATGGATCCTCTGTTTATCATCTTGTTTTATACTGTTTTAGATGGATCCTCTGTTTATCATCTTGTTTTATACTGTTTTAGATGGATCCTCTGTTTATCATCTTGTTTTATACTGTTTTAGATGGATCCTCTGTTTATCATCTTGTTTTATACTGTTTTAGATGGATCCTCTGTTTATCATCTTGTTTTATACTGTTTTAGATGGATCCTCTGTTTATCATCTTGTTTTATACTGTTTTAGATGGATCCTCTGTTTATCATCTTGTTTTATACTGTTTTAGATGGATCCTCTGTTTATCATCTTGTTTTATGCTGTTTTAGATGTATCCTCTGTTTAAAACATTTAAACTTTAACAATAACACTGTTAAAATACCAATGTGATAGTTTTTTTTACTGTTATGTTGAAAAACAAATTATACAATTATATATGGACATAAACTCCATAGTTGTACAAGTATACAAGGATATATTGTACTTTTCATAATAAAACATACTTGAAACAAGAAAAAAGCATTTTAATTGTAAAAACAATTTCGTTATTGATTCTTCATTGCCTCTGCCAGTCGCAGGTTGATGTTTGTCATGAATCTTGACCTGGAGGCAGAACTGTGTGATTACCTCTAGATATGCAGCTGTAAAGTCAAAATTGGCTGTGGAAAATAATGTTGTTTTATGGTCTTAATTTAAGGGAAGGATGAGCAGTGTGGTTGGGGTCAGGATTAAAATCTGATGTTATTACTTTGTGCCTGTTCCAGCTAGTGACCACTTTGCTGAACTGCCTCCAGAACAAGATTCATGACAATAAATACCAACCTGCCTCCCAGTCATCCCCTCCTTATCTTTACAAGGCTGCAGAACATACAAGCTAGTGATGTGGGGGTTCTCTCATAACCCTCAGTCCCCAGGTGGGTAGATGGCAGGTTGTATAAAGAGAAGCTAGTGATGTGGGGGTTCTCTCATAACCCTCAGTCCCCAGGTGGTTGATGGCAGGTTGTATAAAGAGAAGCTAGTGATGTGGGGGTTCTCTCATAACCCTCAGTCCCCAGGTGGGTAGATGGCAGGTTGTATAAAGAGAAGCTAGTGATGTGGGGGTTCTCTCATAACCCTCAGTCCCCAGGTGGGTAGATGGCAGGTTGTATAAAGAGAAGCTAGTGATGTGGGGGTTCTCATAACCCTCAGTCCCCAGGTGGGTAGATGGCAGGTTGAATAAAGAGAAGCTAGTGATGTGGGGGTTCTCTCATAACCCTCAGTCCCCAGGTGGGTAGATGGCAGGTTGTATAAAGAGAAGCTAGTGATGTGGGGGTTCTCTCATAACCCTCAGTCCCCAGGTGGGTCGATGGCAGGTTGTATAAAGAGAAAACATTAGGCTACATAAAACAATCCATAAATGTATAATTATTGTGCAATCTACACTAAGTGTACAAAACATTAAGGACTCTTTTCCTTCCATGACAAATTGACCAGATGTAACTCAATATTAGGAAGGTATCCTTAATATTTTGTACACTCAGTGGCTCTAACCACTAACCTTACGTAACAGGCAATCCTCTTTTACGGGATTCTCTCTCACAGCTGCTCCAGGGCCTCTTGGGTTGAGGAGTCATTCTCTTCTAACCTAATCACACCTGCTCCAGGGCCTCTTGGGTTGAGGAGTCATTCTCTTCTAACCTAATCACACTTGCTCCAGGGCCTCTTGGGTTGAGGAGTCATTCTCTTCAAACCTAATCACAGCTGCTCCAGGTCCCCCTGGGTTGAGGAGTCATTCTCTTCTAACCTAATCACAGCTGCTCCAGGACCTCCTGGGTTGAGGAGTCATTATCTTCTAACCTAATCACAGCGGCTCCAGGACCTCCTGGGTTGAGGAGTCATTCTCTTCTATCCTAATCACAGCTGCTCCAGGGCCTCCTGGGTGGAGGAGTCATTATCTTCTAACCTAATCACAGCTGCTCCAGGGCCTCTTGGGTTGAGGAGTCATTCTCTTCTATCCTAATCACAGCTGCTCCAGGGCCTCCTGGGTGGAGGAGTCATTATCTTCTAACCTAATCACAGCTGCTCCAGGACCTCCTGGGTGGAGGAGTCATTCTCTTCTAACCTAATCACAGCTGCTCCAGGACCTCTTGGGTTGAGGAGTCATTCTCTTCTAACCTAATCACAGCTGCTCCAGGACCTCTTGGGTTGAGGAGTCATTCTCTTCTAACCTAATCACAGCTGCTCCAGGACCTCCTGGGTGGAGGAGTCATTCTCTTCATTCTAATCACAGCTGCTCCAGGACCTCCTGGGTTGAGGAGTCATTATCTTCTAACCTAATCACAGCTGCTCCAGGGCCTCCTGGGTTGAGGAGTCATTCTCTTCTAACCTAATCACAGCTGCTCCAGGGCCTCCTGGGTTGAGGAGTCATTCTCTTCTAACCTAATCACAGCTGCTCCAGGGCCTCCTGGGTTGAGGAGTCATTCTCTTCTAACCTAATCACAGCTGCTCCAGGGCCTCCTGGGTTGAGGAGTCATTCTCTTCTAACCTAATCACAGCTGCTCCAGGACCTCCTGGGTTGAGGAGTCATTCTCTTCTAACCTAATCACAGCTGCTCCAGGGCCTCCTGGGTTGAGGAGTCATTCTCTTCTAACCTAATCACAGCTGCTCCAGGGCCTCCTGGGTTGAGGAGTCATTCTCTTCTATCCTAATCACAGCTGCTCCAGGGCCTCCTGGGTTGAGGAGTCATTCTCTTCTAACCTAATCACAGCTGCTCCAGGGCCTCCTGGGTTGAGGAGTCATTCTCTTCTAACCTAATCACAGCTGCTCCAGGGCCTCTTGGGTTGAGGAGTCATTCTCTTCTAACCTAATCACAGCTGCTCCAGGGCCTCTTGGTTTGAGGAGTCATTCTCTTCTAACCTAATCACAGCTGCTCCAGGGCCTCCTGGGTTGAGGAGTCATTCTCTTCTAACCTAATCACAGCTGCTCCAGGGCCTCTTGGTTTGAGGAGTCATTCTCTTCTAACCTAATCACAGCTGCTCCAGGGCCTCTTGGTTTGAGGAGTCATTCTCTTCTAACCTAATCACAGCTGCTCCAGGGCCTCTTGGTTTGAGGAGTCATTCTCTTCTAACCTAATCACAGCTTCTCCAGGGCCTCTTGGGTTGAGGAGTCATTCTCTTCTATCCTAATCACAGCTGCTCCAGGGCCTCCTGGGTTGAGGAGTCATTCTCTTCTAACCTAATCACAGCTGCTCCAGGGCCTCCTGGGTTGAGGAGTCATTCTCTTCTAACCTGATCACAGCTGCTCCAGGGCCTCCTGGGTTGAGGAGTCATTCTCTTCTAACCTAATCACAGCTGCTCCAGGGCCTCCTGGGTTGAGGAGTCATTCTCTTCTAACCTAATCACAGCTGCTCCAGGACCTCTTGGGTTGAGGAGTCATTCTCTTCTAACCTAATCACAGCTGCTCCAGGGCCTCCTGGGTTGAGGAGTCATTCTCTTCTAACCTAATCACAGCTGCTCCAGGACCTCTTGGGTTGAGGAGTCATTCTCTTCTAACCTGATCACAGCTGCTCCAGGGCCTCCTGGGTTGAGGAGTCATTCTCTTCTAACCTAATCACAGCTGCTCCAGGGCCTCCTGGGTTGAGGAGTCATTCTCTTCTAACCTAATCACAGCTGCTCCAGGGCCTCCTGGGTTGAGGAGTCATTATCTTCATTCTAATCACAGCTGCTCCAGGACCTCCTGGGTTGAGGAGTCATTCTCTTCTAACCTAATCACAGCTGCTCCAGGGCCTCTTGGGTTGAGGAGTCATTCTCTTCTAACCTAATCACAGCTGCTCCAGGGCCTCCTGGGTTGAGGAGTCATTCTCTTCTAACCTAATCACAGCTGCTCCAGGGCCTCTTGGGTTGAGGAGTCATTCTCTTCTAACCTAATCACAGCTGCTCCAGGGCCTCCTGGGTTGAGGAGTCATTCTCTTCTAACCTAATCACAGCTGCTCCAGGGCCTCCTGGGTTGAGGAGTCATTCTCTTCTATCCTAATCACAGCTGCTCCAGGGCCTCCTGGGTTGAGGAGTCATTCTCTTCTAACCTAATCACAGCTGCTCCAGGGCCTCCTGGGTTGAGGAGTCATTCTCTTCTAACCTAATCACAGCTGCTCCAGGGCCTCTTGGGTTGAGGAGTCATTCTCTTCTAACCTAATCACAGCTGCTCCAGGGCCTCCTGGGTTGAGGAGTCATTCTCTTCTAACCTAATCACAGCTGCTCCAGGGCCTCCTGGGTTGAGGAGTCATTCTCTTCATTCTAATCACAGCTGCTCCAGGGCCTCCTGGGTTGAGGAGTCATTCTCTTCTATCCTAATCACAGCTGCTCCAGGGCCTCCTGGGTTGAGGAGTCATTCTCTTCATTCTAATCACAGCTGCTCCAGGGCCTCCAGGGTTGAGGAGTCATTATCTTCTAACCTAATCACAGCTGCTCCAGGGCCTCCTGGGTTGAGGAGTCATTCTCTTCTAACCTAATCACAGCTGCTCCAGGACCTCTTGGGTTGAGGAGTCATTCTCTTCTAACCTGATCACAGCTGCTCCAGGGCCTCCTGGGTTGAGGAGTCATTCTCTTCTAACCTAATCACAGCTGCTCCAGGGCCTCCTGGGTTGAGGAGTCATTCTCTTCTAACCTAATCACAGCTGCTCCAGGGCCTCCTGGGTTGAGGAGTCATTATCTTCATTCTAATCACAGCTGCTCCAGGACCTCCTGGGTTGAGGAGTCATTCTCTTCTAACCTAATCACAGCTGCTCCAGGGCCTCTTGGGTTGAGGAGTCATTCTCTTCTAACCTAATCACAGCTGCTCCAGGGCCTCCTGGGTTGAGGAGTCATTCTCTTCTAACCTAATCACAGCTGCTCCAGGGCCTCTTGGGTTGAGGAGTCATTCTCTTCTAACCTAATCACAGCTGCTCCAGGGCCTCCTGGGTTGAGGAGTCATTCTCTTCATTCTAATCACAGCTGCTCCAGGGCCTCCTGGGTTGAGGAGTCATTCTCTTCTATCCTAATCACAGCTGCTCCAGGGCCTCCTGGGTTGAGGAGTCATTCTCTTCATTCTAATCACAGCTGCTCCAGGGCCTCCAGGGTTGAGGAGTCATTATCTTCTAACCTAATCACAGCTGCTCCAGGACCTCCTGGGTTGAGGAGTCATTCTCTTCATTCTAATCACAGCTGCTCCAGGGCCTCCTGGGTTGAGGAGTCATTCTCTTCTAACCTAATCACAGCTGCTCCAGGACCTCCTGGGTTGAGGAGTCATTCTCTTCATTCTAATCACAGCTGCTCCAGGGCCTCCTGGGTTGAGGAGTCATTCTCTTCTAACCTAATCACAGCTGCTCCAGGGCCTCCTGGGTTGAGGAGTCATTCTCTTCTATCCTAATCACAGCTGCTCCAGGGCCTCCTGGGTTGAGGAGTCATTCTCTTCTAACCTAATCACAGCTGCTCCAGGGCCTCCTGGGTTGAGGAGTCATTCTCTTCATTCTAATCACAGCTGCTCCAGGGCCTCCTGGGTTGAGGAGTCATTCTCTTCATTCTAATCACAGCTGCTCCAGGGCCTCCTGGGTTGAGGAGTCATTCTCTTCATCCTAATCACAGCTGCTCCAGGGCCTCCTGGGTTGAGGAGTCATTCTCTTCTAACCTAATCACAGCTGCTCCAGGACCTCCTGGGTTGAGGAGTCATTCTCTTCATTCTAATCACAGCTGCTCCAGGACCTCCTGGGTTGAGGAGTCATTCTCTTCTATCCTAATCACAGCTGCTCCAGGGCCTCCTGGGTTGAGGAGTCATTCTCTTCTAACCTAATCACAGCTGCTCCAGGGCCTCTTGGGTTGAGGAGTCATTCTCTTCTAACCTAATCACAGCTGCTCCAGGACCTCCTGGATGGAGGAGTCATTCTCTTCTAACCTAATCACAGCTGCTCCAGGACCTCCTGGGTTGAGGAGTCATTCTCTTCATTCTAATCATAGCTGCTCCAGGACCTCCTGGGTTGAGGAGTCATTCTCTTCTATCCTAATCACAGCTGCTCCAGGGCCTCCAGGGTTGAGGAGTCATTCTCTTCATTCTAATCAAAAACAAAGACAAGATTCAAACCAATGAACATGATGGTCCAACTCAGTAGGGGGGAGATTTCCTCTAGATATGCCAGCTGCAAAGTCAGATTGTGTCTATTACATGATGGTCCAACTCAGTAGGGGGGAGATTTCCTCGAGATATGCCAGCTGCAAAGTCAAAATTGTCTTACAGTTTTTTACAATCGCTAACATCCTTTTGTCCTTTAATCTGTCGTCACATTTTCAAAACTCTAAACACAATTAGCACAACATGTGTCTTGTTGTGGACCATTAACACAATTCATGTTGTTTTCACAGAATATGCATTCAATTAACAAATTTCTAAAACACTTACATTTTCTTTACATACAAGCTTGCCCAATACCAAAATGATGGATCTTTCTCATCTTATTTACAAATGCTTCCACACAGCATTCCAGAAATGAAGACCTGATGTTCATTAAATACAGTATAAAGCCTCTCCTTCTGCAACAACAGCAGATCAAAGCTGTATTGAAAAAGCATTTTTGAATGAACAGATCATTGAAACATTGACAAATATCTGATTTACATTAAGTTGTGTCAAATAGACCAACCACATCTGATTCCAATATCAATCAGAGACATCGCCAGGTGTTGAAGTTCTTTCAGTTACATGGACAAACACAGTACAAAGAGGACTCTTTGGATTGATTTAGTTCAATGTGGATACAGAACAACACAGAGGATTAGAGAGAGAACAAATAATGTCTGGACCAGGGAGAGGAGTAGTTGGACCAGAGAGAGGAGTAGCTGGACCAGAGAGAGGAGTAGTTGGACCAGGGAGAGGAGTAGTTGGACCAGGGAGAGGAGTAGCTAGACCAGGGAGAGGAGTAGCTGGACCAGGGAGAGGAGTAGCTGGACCAGGGAGAGGAGTAGCTGGACCAGGGAGAGGAGTAGTTGGACCAGGGAGAGGAGTAACTAGACCAGGGAGAGGAGTAGCTGGACTAGGGAGAGGAGTAGCTGGACCAGGGAGAGGAGTAGTTGGACCAGGGAGAGGAGTAACTAGACCAGGGAGAGGAGTAGCTGGACTAGGGAGAGGAGTAGTTGGAGCAGGGAGAGGAGTAGTTGGACCAGGGAGATGAGTAGCTGGACCAGGGAGAGGAGTAGTTTGACTAGGGAGAGGAGTAGTTGGAGCAGGGAGAGGAGTAGTTGGACCAGGCAGAGGAGTAGCTGGACCAGGGAGAGGAGTAGTTGGATCAGGGAGAGGAGTAGTTGGACCAGGGAGAGGAGTAGTTGGACCAGGGAGAGGAGTAGTTGGACCAGGGAGAGGAGTAGTTGGACCAGGGAGAGGAGTAGCTGGACCAGAGAGAGGAGTAGTTGGACCAATTTGGAGGTAGAAAGTGTGTGATCATCAGCCATTTGACCAAATGTCCTCCTGGATGCAATGGATGCCGGCTGCAGAGACATCTCAGCTGAGGACTGCCAGAGGAGGATAAGGCCTGACAAGCGTTTCTAGAACATGTGGCCAAATGCTGAAGATGGTATAGATTAGAACAGGACTGTGCATGTTTCTGTTTTTTCCCTTCTGTGCCTTATTTAGTGTAATTGTGTTTTATTTTACACATCTGGAACCAAAGGTCATGTATGTTGGATGTGTTGTTGAACCACAGGTCATGTATGTTGGATGTGTTGTTGAACCAAAGGTCATGTATGTTGGATGTGATGTTGAACCAAAGGTCATGTATGTTGGATGTGTTGTTGAACCACAGGTCATGTATGTTGGATGTGTTGTTGAACCACAGGTCATGTATGTTGGATGTGTTGTTGAACCAAAGGTCATGTATGTTGGATGTGATGTTGAACCAAAGGTCATGTATGTTGGATGTGTTGTTGAACCACAGGTCATGTATGTTAGATGTGTTGTTGAACCACAGGTCATGTATGTTGGATGTGTTGTTGAACCACAGGTCATGTATGTTGGATGTGTTGTTGAACAACAGGTCATGTATGTTGGATGTGTTGTTGAACCAAAGGTCATGTATGTTGGATGTGTTGTTGAACCAAAGGTCATGTATGTTGGATGTGTTGTTGAACCAAAGGTCATGTATGTTGGATGTGTTGTTGAACCAAAGGTCATGTATGGTGGATGTGTTGTTGAACAACAGGTCATGTATGTTGGATGTGTTGTTGAACCAAAGGTCATGTATGTTGGATGTGTTGTTGAACCAAAGGTCATGTATGGTGGATGTGTTGTTGAACAACAGGTCATGTATGTTGGATGTGTTGTTGAACCAAAGGTCATGTATGGTGGATGTGTTGTTGAACAACAGGTCATGTATGTTGGATGTGTTGTTGAACCAAAGGTCATGTATGTTGGATGTGTTGTTGAACCAAAGGTCATGTATGTTGGATGTGTTGTTGAACCACAGGTCATGTATGTTGGATGTGTTGTTGAACCACAGGTCATGTATGTTAGATGTGTTGTTGAACCAAAGGTCATGTATGTTGGATGTGTTGTTGAACCACAGGTCATGTATGTTGGATGTGTTGTTGAACCAAAGGTCATGTATGTTAGATGTGTTGTTGAACCAAGGGTCATGTATGTTGGATGTGTTGTTGAACCAAGGGTCATGTATGTTAGATGTGTTGTTGAACCAAGGGTCATGTATGTTAGATGTGTTGTTGAACCAAGGGTCATGTATGTTAGATGTGTTGTTGAACCAAAGGTCATGTATGTTAGATGTGTTGTTGAACCAAGGGTCATGTATGTTAGATGTGTTGTTGAACCAAGGGTCATGTATGTTAGATGTGTTGTTGAACCAAGGGTCATGTATGTTAGATGTGTTGTTGAACCAAGGGTCATGTATGTTAGATGTGTTGTTGAACCAAGGGTCATGTATGTTGGATGTGTTGTTGAACCACAGGTCATGTATGTTGGATGTGTTGTTGAACCAAGGGTCATGTATGTTGGATGTGTTGTTGAACCAAGGGTCATGTATGTTAGATGTGTTGTTGAACCAAGGGTCATGTATGTTAGATGTGTTGTTGAACCAAGGGTCATGTATGTTAGATGTGTTGTTGAACCAAAGGTCATGTATGTTGGATGTGTTGTTGAACCACAGGTCATGTATGTTAGATGTGTTGTTGAACCAAAGGTCATGTATGTTGGATGTGTTGTTGAACCACAGGTCATGTATGTTGGATGTGTTGTTGAACCAAAGGTCATGTATGTTAGATGTGTTGTTGAACCAAAGGTCATGTATGTTAGATGTGTTGTTGAACCAAAGGTCATGTATGTTGGATGTGTTGTTGAACCAAAGGTCATGTATGTTAGATGTGTTGTTGAACCAAAGGTCATGTGTGTTGGATGTGTTGTTGAACCACAGGTCATGTATGTTGGATGTGTTGTTGAACCACAGGTCATGTATGTTAGATGTGTTGTTGAACCAAAGGTCATGTATGTTGGATGTGTTGTTGAACCACAGGTCATGTATGTTGGATGTGTTGTTGAACCAAAGGTCATGTATGTTAGATGTGTTGTTGAACCAAAGGTCATGTATGTTAGATGTGTTGTTGAACCAAAGGTCATGTATGTTAGATGTGTTGTTGAACCACAGGTCATGTATGTTAGATGTGTTGTTGAACCACAGGTCATGTATGTTGGATGTGTTGTTGAACCAAAGGTCATGTATGTTGGATGTGTTGTTGAACCAAAGGTCATGTATGTTGGATGTGTTGTTGAACCAAAGGTCATGTATGTTGGATGTGTTGTTGAACCAAAGGTCATGTATGTTGGATGTGTTGTTGAACCACAGGTCATGTATGTTGGATGTGTTGTTGAACCAAAGGTCATGTATGTTGGATGTGTTGTTGAACCAAAGGTCATGTATGTTGGATGTGTTGTTGATCACTGTCAGTAATTTCATGTTGCTAATAAAGATTTTACTGCAGCAATTCTGTCACTTACTATTTGTTTCTACTGTACATTCTATAAAGTTAAGATGACTCATTCACTTTTAGATAGTATGTTGCCAAAAATGCACACATTCAACACTCATCCAAAAAATGTAGAGTGGTTTACAGTAAAATGTAGAGTGGTTTACAGTAAAATGTAGAGTGGTTTCCAGTAAAATGTAGAGTGGTTTCCAGTAAAATGTAGAGTGGTTTCCAGTAAAATGTAGAGTGGTTTCCAGTAAAATGTAGAGTGGTTTCCAGTAAAATGTAGAGTGGTTTCCAGTAAAATGTAGAGTGGTTTCCAGTAAAATGTAGAGTGGTTTACAGTAAAATGTAGAGTGGTTTACAGTAAAAGGAAACTGAATTATGAAAAACAATACATTTCATATTGTCTATTGTCTGCAACTGAAACATGAAAAGTTATGCAGTTTTTGAAATGACATCAACGGTTAGTATTAGAGAGAGAGACAGTTTTTGTAATGCCATCAACTGTTAGTATTTTGAAAGTCGGTACTAAAAGTTGGTACTAAAATATAATATTTCTTGGAACTTTTGAGTCAAGGATATGTTTCTGTACATGTCTGGATTATCTAGTTAATTATAAAAATCTATATTTGTTCCATTGGTTGGCTGTGTGAGAGAGAGAGAGAGAGAATCAGAGAGAAAAAGATGGAGACAGAGAGAGACAAAGAGAGAGGGAATGTGAGAGAGAACAGGCCTGAACCTGAAGAAAAATAATTGTTGAGCAAATGAAAGTAACTTTCGACGACCGAATGATTCATTCAGACTCTGTTTCTGTTGAGAGAGAAATAAAAGGTAAGACAACGATTGTTATGTGTATTCATATAGTTGATGATATTGTTATGTGTATTCATATAGTTGATGATATTGTTATGTGTATTAATATAGTTGATGATATTGTTATGTGTATTCATATAGTTGATGATATTGTAATGTGTATTCATATAGTTGATGATATTGTTATGTGTATTCATATAGTTGATGATATTGTTATGTGTATTCATATAGTTGATGATATTGTTATGTGTATTCATATAGTTGATGATATTGTTATGTGTATTCATATAGTTGATGATATTGTTATGTGTATTCATATAGTTGATGATATTGTTATGTGTATTCATATAGTTGATGATATTGTTATGTGTATTCATATAGTTGATGATATTTTTGGTGGACAGTGTTATAATAGTCCTACTCTCCTTAAAATGTTTTTGATATAAATTAGATGCGTGGGGTGAATTCGTTCTGTGTCCATCTGTGTGCCCCAGGGTGATCGCTCCTACACTATCTAGAATCTAAAAGGGTTCTCTGGCTGTCCCCATAGTAGAACCCTTTGTAGAACCCTTTTTGGTACTAGGTAGAACCCTTTTTGGTTCCATACAGAACCCTTTCCACAGAGGGTTCTACATGGAAGCCAGAAGAGTTCTACCTGGAACCCAAAAGCGTTCTCCTATGGGGACAGCCGGAGGACCCGTTTGGAACCCTTTATTCTAAGAGTGTACTGGATCATAGGTCTGTAGACTTGTCTTCTCTAACAGGCTTAAAACACAACAAGCAACAAACAAACATTTTCTCTTTCTAATCTACTGTTAATGCTTTTCACTCAGGAAGGTATGTTGTGTGAATGAGAGACAAATAAATATTGTGGACAGACTAACAACAAATTACACTTCTTCAAAACAGGTTGTGTGTATTCATTAGTGCCCATCGTAGCAAAGCGTTTGGCAACAGAAACCATTCAGGTCACGTTGTACAGTGTTTGGAGTAAACTGTGTCTGCAACATTTTAAAACTGTTGGCTGGGGAGTAAACTAATGAATACAACCCAGGTTGTAGCCTACAACTCAGCTGTTGATACCTGCCTGATGCTGAAACCTGAACGTAGCCTGAGGGGTATACTATGATGCAAGCTAGATATACTGGTTTTCTAAAGTTAGCCAGCTTCAGTTAGCGTCACATTCCAGCTCAGGCCTCACCCATCAGAATATACAGAGACCTAGCCAGATTCAGTTAGCTTCACATTCCAGCTCAGACCTCATCCATCAGAATATACAGAGTGTTAGCCAGGTTCAGTTAGCTTCACATTCCAGCTCAGACCTCATCCATCAGAATATACAGAGTGTTAGGTTCAGTTAGCGTCACATTCCATCTCAGGCCTCCTCCATCAGAATATACAGAGTGTTAGCCAGCTTCAGTTAGCTTCACATTCCAGCTCAGGCCTCATCCATCAGAATATACAGAGCGCTAGTCATCAGGAAGCTGCTCTCTCAGCAGAACGGAAAATATCTCAATGACTTGACATGTTCTGGTTGTGAATTCAGGCTACAAGGTGAGAATCCTGACACTAATACTGGGTTAACACTGTTTATACTGATACTGGGTTAACCCTATTTATACTGATACTGGGTTAACACTATTTATACTGATACTGGGTTAACCCTATTTATACTGATACTGGGTTAACCCTGTTTATACTGATACTGGGTTAACCCTGTTTATACTGATACTGGGTTAACCCTGTTTATACTGATACTGGGTTAACACTATTTATACTGATACTGGGTTAACCCTATTTATACTGATACTGGGTTAACCCTGTTTATACTGATACTGGGTTAACCCTGTTTATACTGATACTGGGTTAACCCTATTTATACTGATACTGGGTTAACCCTGTTTATACTGATACTGGGTTAACCCTATTTATACTGATACTGGGTTAACCCTGTTTATACTGATACTGGGTTAACCCTATTTATACTGATACTGGGTTAACCTTATTTATACCGATACTGGGTTAATCCTATACTGATACTGGGTTAACCCTATTGATACTGATACTGGGTTAACCTTATTTATACTGATACTGGGTTAACCCTATTTATACTGATACTGGGTTAACACTATTTATACTGATACTGGGTTAACCCTGTTTATACTGATACTGGGTTAACCCTATTCATACTGATACTGGGTTAACCCTATTTATACTGATACTGGGTTAACCCTATTTATACTGATACTGGGTTAACCCTATTCATACTGATACTGGGTTAACCCTGTTTATACTGATACTGGGTTAACCCTGTTTATACTGATACTGGGTTAACCCTATTTATACTGATACTGGGTTAACCCTATTTATACTGATACTGGGTTAACCCTATTTATACTGATACTGGGTTAACCTTATTGATGCGATGCGTAGGGTGTTTTCCTTTTTCTCCAGCGACCTGGGTTCACTGCCCCACTGTTTGCTACACTATTAATATCATAGACAACCTGTTGAACAAAGAGACACAATAATACGAGTCAAAGGATTTTAGGATAATATCAGTATGTGTTGATTTAGAGTTGTCTTCTGGGTTCAGCCTTGTAGCTGCCTTTATCAATTGGGTGAAATGTAACAAATGACATCACAATGACATGTCCTCAGAGTTGTGAGATAACAGTCCCAGTTTAAATCACCATGACAACCATTTCATTATTTCTCCAGAGCAGCAAGGGAATCTAGAGACTCAACCTTTGTAGAATCACAATCACCTTTATTCACCAAGTACATTTGCACATACAGATGTAGGATCTTAATTTGAGTCAGTTTACCACACCAGGAAAATATTCCTCCAGCTACAAGAAATTTGAATTATTATGTGAATTATAATTAATGGACATTTTTGTAGGGGTTAAAAAAAAATGTGTAAGGGAAACTCAAGTCTGAAATTTCTAAATTTAAATTACAAATTTCAGAAGCCTTTTTAAACCTCAAATACACTACAAGTTGACATGGTGCTGCTGGTGATAGACAATATTTAGAGACAGAAGACAGACAGAAGAGTTTACACAAAGTTTCCCTACAACATTTTACACAACTAGGTAGAGTGAGAATAGAGCTATAAGAGAATGAACAGTAGATATACACATATACAGTACAGTGGATATACAGTTGATATACAGTACAGTGGATATACAGTTGATATACAGTACAGTGGCTATACAGTTGATATACAGTACAGTGGCTATACAGTTGATATACAGTACAGTGGCTATACAGTTGATATACAGTACAGTGGATATACAGTTGATATACAGTACAGTGACTATACAGTTGATATACAGTACAGTGGCTATACAGTTGATATACAGTTGATATACAGTTGATATACAGTACAGTGGATATACAGTTGATAAACAGTTGATATACAGTACAGTGGACATACAGTTGATATACAGTACAGTGGATATACAGTTGATATACAGTACAGTGGCTATACAGTTGATATACAGTACAGTGGATATACAGTTGGTATACAGTGGCTATACAGTTGATATACAGTACAGTGGATATACAGTTGATATACAGTACAGTGGATATACAGTTGATATACAGTACAGTGACTATACAGTTGATATACAGTACAGTGGCCAGTTGGTGAGGGCCACAGCATAGTCCTTTAGTCTCTATGGACCAGATGGCCAGTTGGTGAGGGCCACGGCATAGTCCTTTAGTCTCTATGGACCAGTTGGTGAGGGCCACAGCAAGGGGAAAGAAACTGTTCAGATGGGGGTCTATAACATCCAATCACATAGGTTTACAGCAGCTGACAGTTGTAACGTTGATAATAACTCAAACTGCCTTATTCAGATAAAGACAATCTCTGTACAGATGTAGGATCTTAATTTGATCAACCTGTTGCAGGAATCAGGATATATATACCTCTCTCTAATGTATATGGCTCTATCAGGATATATATACCTCTCTCTAATGTATATGGCTCTATCAGGATATATATACCTCTCTCTAATGTATATGACTATATCAGGATATATATACCTCTCTCTAATGTATATGACTCTATCAGGATATATATACCTCTCTCTAATGTATATGACTCTATCAGGATATATATACCTCTCTCTAATGTATATGACTCTATCAGGATATATATACCTCTCTCTAATGTATATGGCTATATCAGGATATATATACCTCTCTCTAATGTATATGACTCTATCAGGATTCACTTTTGACCGTTTTACATCTTGTATTTACTGTTGTTTAGGCTGGTTGAATGAGTTGTCTATGAAAGCTACTTCATCTGCCAGAAAACAGGCGGCTGCACCAGTGACTGTAAGTTATGTGATTTCCTCATATGAAATTAAAAGTATGTTTGTAGCCTACGCAGTTACAAAATGGCTGTTGAAACTGTAACACATATTTCTCGGTAACAATAAATAAATGTGTTGGTATGTAGGAAAGACGGGCAGACTCTCGTACTGTAGGTCTAGACTACCTACAAACTATTATAAGGTTAGGTCGACGTTAGACATTCAATAGTCAGAGTAGGTTGGAGCTATGATCACTTATCATGCTGACAAACCTGATGGTCTCTGTGAACTGATCTGAACAGGTTTAGGCTGGTCATGTATGATATGTAGGCTATAGCTGAGGTATAGACCTCAACCTACATATCACTAACAAACAGCTACTATACATTATAACCTAGCCCACTTTACATAATATAACATCTACATATCACTAACAACCCACTACTATACATTATAACCTAGTCTACTTTACATAATATAACATCTACATATCACTAACAACCCGCTACTATACATTATAACCTAGTCTACTTTACATAATATAACATCTACATATCACTAACAACCCGCTACTATACATTATAACCTAGTCTACTTTACATAATATAAAATATCTTACTTTTTGCAAATACACTTTGAATGGATCAAAGATTTCCCCCTCAGATCATTCCAGTTTTAGCACTTCTGTCTACATTCTCAGTTACATTTAGAAAATAACAAATTGAAAGACAATAAATAGCCTACGTTTAATTATAAAAAATAATTGTGAGACATGGCCTGGTGTTGCTGTACTGTCTAGAACTACCTTAACAAACAGTGACTTATTATTATTATTATTATTATTATTGTTGTTGTACTGTCTAGAACTACCTTAACAAACAGTGACTTATTATTATTATTATTATTATTATTATTGTTGTTGTACTGTCTAGAACTACCTTAACAAACAGTGACTTATTATTATTATTATTATTATTGTTGCTGTACTGTCTATAACTACCTTAACAAATAGTGACTTATTATTATTATTATTATTGTTGCTGTACTGTCTATAACTACCTTAACAAACAGTGACTTATTATTATTATTATTATTGTTGCTGTACTGTCTAGAACTACCTTAACAAACAGTGACTTATTATTATTATTGTTGCTGTACTGTCTGTAACTACCTTAACAAACAGTGACTTATTATTATTATTATTATTATTATTATTGTTGCTGTACTGTCTAGAACTACCTTAACAAACAGTGACTTATTATTATTATTATTATTGTTGCTGTACTGTCTAGAACTACCTTAACAAACAGTGACTTATTATTATTATTGTTGCTGTACTGTCTGTAACTACCTTAACAAACAGTGACTTATTATTATTATTATTATTATTATTATTGTTGCTGTACTGTCTATAACTACCTTAACAAACAGTGACTTATTATTATTATTGTTGTTGTTGCTGTACTGTCTATAACTACCTTAACAAACAGTGACTTATTATTATTATTGACAGTTACCATGGAGATAAAATGTCAACTACATGTTCATGTGATGCATTAAATCACCTGACTGTTTCTATGTCTGTTAGTAAATGTTTTATAAGAGATAATTATTAAATGAGAACAATTGACATTCAAGAATTACTGTTAACCACAACCAACATGCTGGATCTCTGTTTAGGGGACAGTGCTCTAAAATGAGTGTCTCTGGGGAGAGAGAGGAGGGGGGCCCTGACTCTAAAATGAGTCACTCTGGGGGACATGACATCAAAGCTAAGAGGTGAGATTACAATTGTGTTTAAAAACTATTGAGTGTTTATTTCCTAAATGCTATTTACACAGTTTTTCCACATTTTTTTTTTAATTTTTTTAATTTTACCCCCTTTTCTCCCCAATTTTCGTGGTATCCAATCGCTAGTAATTACTATCTTGTCTCATCGCTACAACTCCCGTACGGGCTCGGGAGAGACGAAGGTCGAAAGTCATGCGTCCTCCGAAGCACAACCCAACCAAGCCGCACTGCTTCTTAACACAGCGCGCCTCCAACCCGGAAGCCAGCTGCACCAATGTGTCGGAGGAAACACTGTGCACCCGCCCCCCTTGGTTAGCGCGCACTGCGCCCGGCCCGCCACAGGAGTCGCTGGAGCGCGATGAGACAAGGATATCCCTACCGGCCAAACCCTCCCTAACCCGGACGACGCTAGGCCAATTGTGCGTCGCCCCACGGACCCCCCGGTCGCGGCCGGCTGCGACAGAGCCTGGGCGCGAACCCAGAGACTCTGGTGGCACAGCTAGCGCTGCGATGCAGTGCCCTAGACCACTGCGCCACCCGGGAGGCCCTCACATTTGTTTTTTAATCAGAAATTGTTGTTCTTGGGTACCTTCAATTACTGTCCTCAGATGTTTTATTAGTATATGAAAATTAGTTTCTTAGCAAAACGCTATATATCCATTGTTTAACAGGAATGTAATGTTGGTATCCTGTATATCTGACTGTGATATGTGGTTGTCTCACCTAGATATCTATATATCCATTGTTTATCAGGAATGTAATGTTGGTATCCTGTATATCTGACTGTGATATGTGGTTGTCTCACCTAGATACAGTGGGGAGAACAAGTATTTGATACACTGCCGATTTTGCAGGTTTTCCTACTTACAAAGCATGTAGAGGTCTGTAATTTTTATCATAGGTACACTTCAACTATGAGAGACGGAATCTAAAACAAAAATCCAGAAAATCACATTGTATGATTTTTAAGTAATTAATTTGCATTTTATTGCATGACATAAGTATTTGATACATCAGAAAAGCAGAACTTAATATTTGGTACAGAAACCTTTGTTTGCAATTACAGAGATCATACGTTTCCTGTAGTTCTTGACTAGGTTTGCACACACTGCAGCAGGGATTTTGGCCCACTCCTCCCTACAGATCTTCTCCAGATCCTTCAGGTTTCGGGGCTGTCGCTGGGCAATACGGACTTTCAGCTCCCTCCAAAGATTTTCTATTGGGTTCAGGTCTGGAGACTGGCTAGGCCACTCCAGGATCTTGAGATGCTTCTTACGGAGCCACTCCTTAGTTGCCATGGCTGTGTGCTTCGTGTCGTTGTCATGCTGGAAGACCCAGCCACGACCCATCTTCAATGCTCTTACTGAGGGAAGGAGGTTGTTGGCCAAGATCTCGCGATACATGGCCCCATCCATCCTCCCCTCAATACGGTGCAGTCGTCCTGTCCCCTTTGCAGAAAAGCATCCCCAAAGAATGATGTTTCCACCTCCATGCTTCACGGTTGGGATGGTGTTCTTGGGGTTGTACTCATACTTCTTCTTCCTCCAAACACGGCAAGTGGAGTTAGACCAAAAAGCTCTATTTTTGTCTCATCAGACCACATGACCTTCTCCCATTCCTCCTCTGGATCATCCAGATGGTCATTGGCAAACTTCAGACGGGCCTGGACATGCACTGGCTTAAGCAGGGGGACCTTGCGTGCGCTGCAGGATTTTAATCCATGACGGCGTAGTGTGTTACTAATGGTTTTCTTTGAGACTGTGGTCCCAGCTCTCTTCAGGTCATTGACCAGGTCCTGCCGTGTAGTTCTGGGCTGATCCCTCACCTTCCTCATGATCATTGATGCCCCACGAGGTGAAATCTTGCATGGAGCCCCAGACCGAGGGTGATTGACCGTCATCTTGAACTTCTTCCATTTTCTAATAATTGCGCCAACAGTTGTTTCCTTCTCACCAAGCTGCTTGCCTATTGTCCTGTAGCCCATCCCAGCCTTGTGCAGGTCTACAATTTTATCCCTGATGTCCTTACACAGCTCTCTGGTCTTGGCCATTGTGGAGAGGTTGGAATCTGTTTGATTGAGTGTGTGGACAGGTGTCTTTTATACAGGTAACGAGTTCAAACAGGTGCAGTTAATACAGGTAATGAGTGGAGAACAGGAGGGCTTCTTAAAGAAAAACTAACAGGTCTGTGAGAGCCGGAATTCTTACTGGTTGGTAGGTGATCAAATACTTATGTCATGCAATAAAATGCAAATTAATTATTTAAAAATCATACAATGTGATTTTCTGGATTTTTGTTTTAGATTCCGTCTCTCACAGTTGAAGTGTACCTATGATAAAAATTACAGACCTCTACATGCTTTGTAAGTAGGAAAACCTGCAAAATCGGCAGTGTATCAAATACTTGTTCTCCCCACTGTATCTATATATCCATTATTTAGCAGGAATGTAATGTTGGTATCCTGTATATTTGACTGTGATATGTGGTTGTCTCACCTAGATATCTATATATCCATTGTTTATCAGGAATGTAATGTTGGTATCCTGTATATCTGACTGTGATATGTGGTTGTCTCACCTAGCTATCTTAAGATGAATGCACTTACTGTAAATCTCTCTGGATAAGAGCATCTGCTAAATCAGGGGTTCTCAATCCGGGGTCTGTGGAGGTACTGCAGGGGTTCTCAATCCGGGGTCTGTGGAGGTACTGCAGGGGTTCTCAATCCGGGGTCTGTGGAGGTACTGCAGGGGTTCTCAATCCGGGGTCTGTGGAGGTACTGCAGGGGTTCTCAATCCGGGGTCTGTGGAGGTACTGCAGGGGTTCTCAATCCGGGGTCTGTGGAGGTACTGCAGGGGTTCTCAGTCCGGGGTCTGAGGAGGTACTGCAGGGGTTCTCAATCCGGGGTCTGTGGAGGTACTGCAGGGGTTCTCAGTCCGGGGTCTGAGGAGGTACTGCAGGGGTTCTCAATCCGGGGTCTGTGGAGGTACTGCAGGGGTTCTCAATCCGGGGTCTGTGGAGGTACTGCAGGGGTTCTCAATCCGGGGTCTGTAGAGGTACTGCAGGGGTTCTCAATCCGGGGTCTGTGGAGGTACTGCAGGGGTTCTCAATCCGGGGTCTGTGGAGATACTGCAGGGGTTCTCAATCCGGGGTCTGTGGAGGTACTGCAGGGGTTCTCAATCCGGGGTCTGAGGAGGTACTGCAGGGGTTCTCAATCCGGGGTCTGTGGAGGTACTGCAGGGGTTCTCAATCCGGGGTCTGTGGAGGTACTGCAGGGGTTCTCAGTCCGGGGTCTGTGGAGGTACTGCAGGGGTTCCGCGCCACCCTGACTGTACTCGGTGCAATGGAAGACATTTGATAGAATTTTCACATGACACGACCACTTTGCCTACTCTTAATTATTGCCTAATATAATGGAATACATATTATTTTAACCATTTCTGATCGTTGTTACAAGCAGAATTTGGACAATATTACCGTTATATCAACACACTCTTCACACCCGTTTAACAACTCTAAATAGCTTTGACATAGTAGCATCAAGTTCCTTGCCAATAATGTTGCCTACGACGTTACATACAATGTTCATTTACATCTAACACATATTACACCCTAGATGCCTTCAATTGCCCAATTTATAGCCACGCCCAATTTAGGATTATTATTTAACAATGTGATGTTGCGCTCCAAAGGGAGAACTTGAAATAACATGATGTAGATAATTAAATAATCAGACGAAAAACGTGTTTATTTTACACTCTCAGAAAAGAAGGTTCCTTATAGAACCAAAAAGGCTTCTATCACTTCCTTTATATATGGAACCACTAAAAGTTATATATATTTTTGGGTTCAGTGAAGAAGAACCTCTCGAGTTCTGATCAATAAAAGGTTAATGTTTTGAGGATGTAAACCCAGCAGCCCTCCAGGGGACAGATCAATTCTGCCAGTTTTTTCCATCGCCCGGCCCAGGATTTGAACCTGCCACCTTTCAGCCACAGCTCCAACTCCTGCCACAGCTCCAACTCCTTAGCCGCTGGGCGAAAACCTGAGTTAATCTTCAGAAATAAATATGAGTTAATCTGCCAAAATTAAGACAAAATGCTTGAAAGACATACATGGTTTCGCTTGTTATATATATATATTATACATAATTATTATACATAAATCATTGCCAAAAGCACAACACACTGTTGCATGTAGGTCTATATTATTTATAGATTGATCATATAGAAATATAAAACATTATTTTTTAACTACTACAAAGCAATTACATGTGGTGCAGGAACCACTTGTCACGTTCCTGACCTATTTCTGTTAGTTTGTTGTATGTGTTAGTTGGTCAGGACGTGAGTTTGGGTGGGCATTCTATGTTGTCTGTTTCTATGTTGGTTTAAGGGTTGCCTGGTATGGCTCTCAATTAGAGGCAGGTGTTTGGCGTTCCTCTAATTGAGAGTCAAATTTAGGTAGGTTGTTTCACAGTGTTCGTTGTGGGTGGTTGTCTCCTGTGTCTGTGTCGATGTTACACCATACGGGAATGTTTCGGTTTGTTCGTGCGTTTATGTAGTCTGTTCCTGTGTCAGCGTGCTTCGTGTATATGTAAGTTCGTTTGTTCAGGTCTGTCTACATCGTTTTGTTAGTTATATCAAGTATAGTTCGTTTTCATCTTTGTCTGTTTTGTTTATTTAATAAATCATTATGTATTCACAACCTGCTGCGCCTTGGTTCAATCACTACTCCTCCTCTTCGTATGAAGAGAGAGAGGAACGCCGTTACACCACTGACTCACTGCATTATTCTATAGTATTATCAAGACACCTGCTGTTAACTCCTAACTACTTAGGACAGCTCACGAGGTGTCCAAAATATCTGCCGACTAGGTGGGACTAGAGACTTCATGCATAGCTTTAATTTATACCCAGAAGTGTAAAATGTCTTTACTCTCAGCACTTATACGACCAATTTTCTACTCTGAGACACTTTGGCGATATGGGCCCAGATCTCAACATATTGTTATAATAAAACATAGAATGTTTGTTTTACATAATAATAATAAATGAATACTACTAATGTAACCCACTGTAAAGACTGGGTTTAGTTGATTGTGTTGCACTGCTCGTGTCCGCGTTCTGGAACTGTCCGCGTCCCCGTACAGAACTGTCCGCGTCCCCGTTTGGTGTGGCGCCAAGCATATTGTCCGGTTACGCGCAGAGTTGGCTGAGGTGATCTTGGGGAATAACGACGGAGTTCACTACAGTGTTGAGACACCGAAGTTCAGTGTTCAATTTGCTTTTTTCTCAGGGACAGTTTGAGTGTAGCCAGATCCTTTTCACTCTCTATCCTTGTTTCATTTTGTGGTTCACCGGATTCGTCATTTTCATCGAGACGAGGGACAGATGAACGACCTGCTAGCTAGCCAAGCTAGTCGGTACTGCTCGGTAAGTTAGCTAGCTACTCTACCAGCAGCATCCTAGTTACCATAGCTACCACTACATCATCACCGGCTGCCTGTATTTCTTGTGGACGGATGGAGTTCCCGGTTGTTTCTTCCACCTGTTAAATCCGTGGAGGGCTTCTCCCTCTCTCGTTGACGGATGCTGGCTACCTCTGTCCGGTTCTCCTCTCTTCACTAGATGGACGGTAACTTTAGTGTTTAACCCCTCTGTGTCCAAGGACCAATCTTTTGAATATTATTTTCAGGGCGCCTCAATAGCAGGTATTGAACACCGGGTAAATAATCACTAGTCAGAGCCTCAACCTCAGTATACATTCATTATAAAAAACATCTTAATATCTGATATTGCGAGTAAACAACCTCGGAATAGAAAAGACAAGAGTGCGTCTTCCAGCCCACCAATAAATTACATCATTCAACCCTCCCGGTTAGTAAATTTACCTCAACATGCCCCCGGAGAAGGCAGAGTAACGACACCAGCCTTTTAGCGGGGCTGACTACAACGCTCGCGTCGCTAAATTAATTTTGTTATTAAAAATGACACACTGCTCGCACGCACCAACGAGAGTCTAGAAGTCAGTTCTATTTGTGACGCAGTTCATGTGCCATCTCCTCATTGGTTTATAGAAGCAGGTACCCACGTGCCATCTCCTCATTGGTTTATAGAAGCAGGTACCCACGTGCCATCTCCTCATTGGTTTATAGAAGCAGGTACCCACGTGCCATTTCATTGGTTTATAGAAGCAGGTACCCACGTGCCATCTCCTCATTGGTTTATAGAAGCAGGTACCCACGTGCCATCTCCTCATTGGTTTATAGAAGCAGGTACCCACGTGCCATCTCCTCATTGGTTTATAGAAGCAGGTACCCACGTGCCATTTCATTGGTTTATAGAAGCAGGTACCCACGTGCCATCTCCTCATTGGTTTATAGAAGCAGGTACCCACGTGCCATCTCCTCATTGGTTTATAGAAGCAGGTACCTACGTGCCATCTCATTGGTTTATAGAAGCAGGTACCCACGTGCCATCTCATTGGTTTATAGAAGCAGGTACCCACTTACCATCTCCTCATTGGTTTATAGAAGCAGGTACCCACGTGCCTTCTCCTCATTGGTTTATAGAAGCAGGTACCCACGTGCCATCTCATTGGTTTATAGAAGCAGGTACCCACGTGCCATCTCATTGGTTTATAGAAGCAGGTACCCACTTACCATCTCCTCATTGGTTTATAGAAGCAGGTACCCACGTGCCTTCTCCTCATTGGTTTATAGAAGCAGGTACCCACGTGCCATCTCATTGGTTTATAGAAGCAGGTACCCACGTGCCATCTCCTCATTGGTTTATAGAAGCAGTACCCACGTGCCATCTCCTGATTGGTTTATAGATGCAGGTACCCAAGTGCCATCTCCTCATTGGTTTATAGAAGCAGGTACCTACGTGCCATCTCCTCATTGGTTTATAGAAGCAGGTACCCACTTACCATCTCCTCATTGGTTTATAGAAGCAGGTACCCACGTGCCTTCTCCTCATTGGTTTATAGAAGCAGGTACCCACGTGCCATCTCATTGGTTTATAGAAGCAGGTACCCACGTGCCATCTCCTCATTGGTTTATAGAAGCAGTACCCACGTGCCATCTCCTGATTGGTTTATAGATGCAGGTACCCAAGTGCCATCTCCTCATTGGTTTATAGAAGCAGGTACCCACGTGCCATCTCCGCATTGGTTTATAGAAGCAGGTACCTACGTGCCATCTCCTCATTGGTTTATAGAAGCAGGTACCCACGTGCCATCTCCTCATTGGTTTATAGAAGCAGGTACCTACGTGCCATCTCCTCATTGGTTTATAGAAGCAGGTACCCACGTGCCATCTCCTCATTGGTTTATAGAAGCAGGTACCTACGTGCCATCTCCTCATTGGTTTATAGAAGCAGGTACCTACGTGCCATCTCCTCATTGGTTTATAGAAGCAGGTACCCACGTGCCATCTCCTCATTGGTTTATAGAAGCAGGTACCTACGTGCCATCTCCTCATTGGTTTATAGAAGCAGGTACCCACGTGCCATCTCCTCATTGGTTTATAGAAGCAGGTACCTACGTGCCATCTCCTCATTGGTTTATAGAAGCAGGTACCCACGTGCCATCTCCTCATTGGTTTATAGAAGCAGGTACCTACGTGCCATCTCCTCATTGGTTTATAGAAGCAGGTACCCACGTGCCATCTCCTCATTGGTTTATAGAAGCAGGTACCCACGTGCCATCTCCTCATTGGTTTATAGAAGCAGGTACCCACGTGCCATCTCCTCATTGGTTTATAGAAGCAGGTACCCACGTTCCGTCTCCTCATTGGTTTATAGAAGCAGGTACCTACGTGCCATCTCCTCATTGGTTTATAGAAGCAGGTACCTACGTGCCATCTCCTCATTGGTTTATAGAAGCAGGTACCCACGTGCCATCTCCTCATTGGTTTATAGAAGCAGGTACCTACGTGCCATCTCCTCATTGGTTTATAGAAGCAGGTACCCACGTGCCATCTCCTCATTGGTTTATAGAAGCAGGTACCTACGTGCCATCTCCTCATTGGTTTATAGAAGCAGGTACCCACGTGCCATCTCCTCATTGGTTTATAGAAGCAGGTACCTACGTGCCATCTCCTCATTGGTTTATAGAAGCAGGTACCCACGTGCCATCTCCTCATTGGTTTATAGAAGCAGGTACCCACGTGCCATCTCCTCATTGGTTTATAGAAGCAGGTACCCACGTGCCATCTCCTCATTGGTTTATAGAAGCAGGTACCTACGTGCCATCTCCTCATTGGTTTATAGAAGCAGGTACCTACGTGCCATCTCCTCATTGGTTTATAGAAGCAGGTACCCACGTGCCATCTCCTCATTGGTTTATAGAAGCAGGTACCCACGTGCCATCTCCTCATTGGTTTATAGAAGCAGGTACCCACGTGCCATCTCCTCATTGGTTTATAGAAGCAGGTAACCACGTGCCATCTCCTCATTGGTTTATAGAAGCAGGTACCCACGTGCCATCTCCTCATTGGTTTATAGAAGCAGGTACCCACGTGCCATCTCCTCATTGGTTTATAGAAGCAGGTACCCACGTGCCATCTCCTCATTGGTTTATAGAAGCAGGTACCCACGTGCCATCTCCTCATTGGTTTATAGAAGCAGGTACCCACGTGCCATCTCCTCATTGGTTTATAGAAGCAGGTACCCACGTGCCATCTCCTCATTGGTTTATAGAAGCAGGTACCCACGTGCCATCTCCTCATTGGTTTATAGAAGCAGGTACCCACGTGCCATCTCCTCATTGGTTTATAGAAGCAGGTACCCACGTGCCATCTCCTCATTGGTTTATAGAAGCAGGTACCCACGTGCCATCTCCTCATTGGTTTATAGAAGCAGGTACTCACGTGCCATCTCCTCATTGGTTTATAGAAGCAGGTACCCACGTGCCATCTCCTCATTGGTTTATAGAAGCAGGTACCCACGTGCCATCTCCTCATTGGTTTATAGAAGTAGGTACCCACGTGCCATCTCCTCATTGGTTTATAGAAGCAGGTACCCACGTGCCATCTCCTCATTGGTTTATAGAAGCAGGTACCCACGTGCCATCTCCTCATTGGTTTATAGAAGCAGGTACCCACGTGCCATCTCCTCATTGGTTTATAGAGCAGGTTCCCACGTTCCGTCTCCTCATTTAGCAAAAAAATATAAACATAACTTCTTTAAACAATAAAAGCTCATTTACGAACATTTCTGAAAATGGATATATAGCTTTTAGGAATGAAACTCTTCTTATGTTTCCCATCTGAGCTCAGAGTAGATGAGAGATGTAATGTTTGTCTCTGTTGTGTTGAAGCCCAATCAAGCAGGAGAGACCAGCCTCCCCTGTTCCCAGCTGTGTGTCCATGAAGAGTGACTGGTCTATGAAACATCCTATAACCTTTAGAGAGGGAGACTTTTCTACTGAACAAAGGTAAGAAGAACTCATGGGTCATGGTCAGTGAGTTAAACAACACTGTCTCTAGTCATTTCTCCTCTCCCATTTTCCCATTTATTGTTGTTGTTTTCATAATCCATAGGCTAATCCTTTTGTCCATTTTCATAGTCCTAAAACAATATTAAGCAAACACAACATTCCCTCCCTCTGTGTGTGTGTGTGTGTGTGTGTGTGTGTGTGTGTGTGTGTGTTTGTGTGTTTGTGTGTGTGTGTGTGTGTGTGTGTGTCTGTGTGTGTGTGTGTGTGTCTGTGTGTCTGTGTGTGTGTGTGTGTGTGTCTGTGTGTCTGTCTGTGTGTGTGTGTGTGTGTGTGTGTGTACTCTCCCTGGATGAGGAGATGTAATCTCATGTTTTGTCCACAGAAACCAACAGGAGAGATCAGAGTCAGAGATTCTCAGTGGTCAGTCTTCCCAGAGTCATCAATCAGACCTGGACTCCATATTCAGTGTATGTGGTCCTGTTATGTACATTTGTTTTTGTTTACCTCAAATAAAGTTGATCTGTCAATCATTCATTAATGTGTTTTGTCTCTTGCTTAACTTATTTACTTTATTTATTCCAGTTGCTTGAAGAGAAAATTATGACATTTGTGAAGAACGAGCTGAAGATGTTCAAGAGGATTCTTAGTCCAGAACTCCCAGAAGGCTTTGAGAGTCAGAAGCAGGATAAGGAAGTGGTGAATGCTGAAGATGAGAAGCAGGAGAGCAGTGCCAGAGAGGGGGCTCTGAAGATCACACTGCACATCCTGAGGAAAATGAACCAGAAGGAGCTTGCTGACACACTGGAGAAATGTAAGACCTGTCTGCCTCATGTTGAATGCTGTTTTATAACATTTAAAAGCTGTAGCTAAAGTACAGCTAAAGTAGCTGTGTAACTCAATGATATTGTAGCAGCCTTAACACAACACCTAGTGACCTCATCAAGTAGCAGCAGGGATGTGTTGTGGTGATTAATTTAGAGAGAGAGACAACATTAATAATACCATCAATAATACCAATAATAATGTAATCAGTCACACCAGTCTGTAATGCATTATGAAAACATTTACACATTTATACAGTCAGTTAAGAAGAGAAATGACTAATTTTAAACTTCATAGCAGTCCTGCAATACTGTAGGCATTAAAACAGACGTAATATTAATATCCTCTGTGTTATTTCTAGATTCAGATGAGCTTGCTGTGATTTGCCAACGTGAACTCAAATCTAATCTAAAGAAGAAGTTTCAATGTGTATTTGAGGGGATCGCTAAACAAGGAAACCCAACACTTCTCAATAAGATCTACACAGAGCTCTACATCACAGAGGGTGGAACAGGAGAGGTCAATAATGAACATGAGCTGAGACAGATTGAGACAACAACCAGGAAACAAGCAAGACCAGAGACTGCAATCAAATGTAACGACATCTTCAAACCCTTAACTGGACAAGACAAACTTATCAGAACTGTGCTGACAAAGGGAGTCGCTGGCATTGGAAAAACAGTCTCTGTGCAGAAGTTCATTCTGGACTGGGCTGAAGGAAAAGCAAATCAGGATGTCCAATTTGTATTTTCATTCCCTTTTCGGGAGCTGAATTTGATGAAAGGGGACAAACACACTTTCATTGAATTTCTTAATCACTTCTCAATGGAAACCAAACAATCAGGAATCTCCAACTACGACAAGTATAAAGTTCTGTTCATCTTTGATGGTCTGGATGAGTGTCGACTGCCCCTAGACTTCCAGAAGAACAAGATCTGTTGTGACGTCACAGAGTCAACCTCAGTGGATGTTCTGCTGACAAATCTCATCAAGGGAAATCTGCTTCCCTCTGCTCTCCTCTGGATAACTACCCGACCTGCAGCAGCCAATAAGATCCCTTCAGAGTGTTTTGACCAGGTAACAGAGGTACGAGGGTTCAATGACCCACAGAAGGAGGAGTACTTCAGGAAGAGATTCAGTGATGAGGACCTGGCCAGCAGAATCATCTCACACATACAGACATCAAGGAGCCTCCACATCATGTGCCACATTCCAGTCTTCTGTTGGATTTCTGCAACAGTCCTTGAACACATGCTGAACCATAAGAGAGAAGAGATGCCCAAGACTCTGACTGAGATGTACACACACCTTGTGGTGTTTCATACCAAGCTGAAGAATGAAAAGTATCTTGGGAAAGAAGAGACAGGTCCACACTGGAATAAAGAGAGCATTCTGTCACTGGGGAAACTGGCTTTTCAGCAGCTTGTGAAGGGCAATCTGATTTTCTATGAAGAAGACCTGAAAGAGGCTGGCATTGATGTCAATGAAGCCTCAGTGTACTCAGGATTGTGCACACAGCTCTTTAAAGAGGAATGTGGGCTGTACCAGGACAAGGTGTACTGCTTTGTTCATCTGAGCATTCAGGAGTTTCTGGCTGCTGTATATGTGTTCCTCTCATTCATCAACAACAATGAGAATCTAATGGACAAACCTCAGTCAACACCCAGGAACCTTTCTGTGAGAATCAAACAAAGGCGTAAAGTTAATTTCTACAAGAGTGCTGTGGATAAAGCCTTACAAAGTGAGACAGGAAACCTGGACCTTTTCCTCCGCTTCCTTCTGGGCCTCTCACTGGAGTCCAATCAGAAGCACTTACGAGGTCTATTGACAAAGACAAGAATCAGCTCACAAACCCATGAAGAAACAGTCAATTACATCAAGGAGAAGATCAGGGAGAATCCCTCTCCAGAGAGGAGCATCAATCTGTTCCACTGTCTGAATGAACTGAATGACCATTCTCTAGTGGAGGAGATCCAAAGCTACCTGAGATCAGGAAGTCTCTCAAAACCCAACCTGTCACCTGCACAGTGGTCAGCTCTGGTCTTTGTGTTGCTGACTTCAGAAAAGGAACTGGATGTGTTTGACCTGAAGAAATACTCCAGATCAGAGGAAGGTCTTCTGAGGCTGTTGCCAGTGGTCAAAGCCTCCAGAGCTGTTCTGTGAGTAAATAAAATGACATATAAAAACTAATCGTCAGGAAGAATTATCCAGTTGAGAGAAATATGTATTATAATATGTATATAATTTTATATTGAAAAACATATTGAATAAATGCATTGATTTTCACATTAATATAACAATATGACCATACAATTCTAGGAGAGGGAAGATGAATCGATATGTTGTTTGAGAGAATAAACCAAATGGCATCTGCCATTGTCCTTCTACACTACTGGTGTTAAATTAACAGTGTGTTTGTGAAGTCATGATGATCTCTTTGTCAGGCTGTCAGGCTGTGGAGTCACAGAGGAAGGCTGTGCTTCTCTGGTCTCAGCTCTGGAGTCAAACCCCTCACACCTGAGAGAGCTGGACCTGAGTAACAATGACCTGAAGGATTCAGGAGTGAAGCTGCTCTCTGCTGGACTGGGGAATCCCCACTGTAAACTGGAGACTCTGAGGTCAGTATTCCTGTAGTTGGTCAACAAGTGATAACTGTTCACCAGATCCACATGTGTTTACCAGACACACATAGTCCACACCATATGTGTTTGGACAGTGAAGCTTACAGTTTTAAATGTGGTGCTATGCTCCAGCATTTTGGATTTGAAATAGAATGTTTCATATGAAGTGACAGTATATAATGTCACCTTTTATTTGAGGGTATTTTAATACATATCTGTTTTTACCATTTAGAAGTGAAAGCACTTTATGTATCTTGTTCTCCCAAGTCATAATAATTTTGACATAGTCTCTTAAATTGTATTAAAGTAGTCATAAGTTTAGTATTTGGTCCCATATTCCATGCCCACAGTGATTACATCAAGCTTGTGATTCTACTAACTTGTTGAATGCATTTGCAGTTTGTCTTGGTTGTGTTTTGGATTATGTTTTTCCTAATAGAAACTGAATGGTGAATAATGTCCTGTCATTTTGGAATCACTTCACTTGTATTGTCAGTAAGAATAGAATATGTTTTTGAACACTTCTACATTCATGTGGATGCTACCATGATTATGAATAATCAGGAATGAATCGAGAATGATGATGAATGAGAAAGTTAGAGGCACAAAGATCATACCCCCTCTGTTATTGGTAATGGTGAGAGGTTAACATGTTTTGTTGTAGTCTCTGTTATTGGTAATGGTGAGAGGTTAGCATGTTTTGTTGTAGCCTCTGTTATTGGTAATGGTGAGAGGTTAGCATGTTTTGTTGTAGCCTCTGTTATTGGTAATGGTGAGAGGTTAGCATGTTTTGTTGTAGCCTCTGTTATTGGTAATGGTGAGAGGTTAGCATGTTTTGTTGTAGCCTCTGTTATTGGTAATGGTGAGAGGTTAGCATGTTTTGTTGTCGTCTCTGTTATTGGTAATGGTGAGAGGTTAGCATGTTTTGTTGTAGCCTCTGTTATTGGTAATGGTGAGAGGTTAGCATGTTTTGTTGTAGCCTCTGTTATTGGTAATGGTGAGAGGTTAGCATGTTTTGTTGTAGCCTCTGTTATTGGTAATGGTGAGATGTTAGTATATTTTGTTGTAGTCTCTAACTTTCACATGCATAATTGTTGATGATTCATTCATGATTTTTCTTAATCATGGCATCATCAGGATTGATTTAGTTGTTACATCTGTCGTCAGAATGAGACCAAAGCGCAGTAAAGGAAAGTGTACATCTTCTTTATTTAGAATGAACACCCAAAAACAAAAGCTAAACGGACGTAAAGTTCCTCAGGGCTATACAGTTACTGTGCAAAACAAGATCCCACAAACTCAGTCGGAAAACAGGCTGCCTAAGTATGATTCCCAATCTGAGACAACGATAGACATCTGCCTCTGATAGAGACCCACACCCGGCAAACAAAGAAATAGAAAACTAGAAAGCCCACCCAAATCACACCCTGACCTTACCAAATAGAGAAATAAATAGGCTCTCTAAGGTCAGGGCGTGACAGTACCGCCCCCCCCCCAAAGGTGCGGACTCCGGCCCCAAAACCTGACTCTGAGGGAGGGTCCGGGTGGACATCTAGCCTCGGCAGCGGCTCCGGTTCGGGGCGTAGACCCCGCTCCGCTTGCTGATCCCTCCGCTTCTGTGGAACCGGACCGTGGATCGTCGCCGGAGGTTTCCGGACGGCCGTCCGTCGCCGGAGGTTTCCGGACGGCCGTCCGTCGCCGGAGGTTTCCGGACGGCCGTCCGTCGCCGGAGGTTTCCGGACGGCCGTCCGTCGCCGGAGGTTTCCGGACGGCCGTCCGTCGCCGGAGGGTTCCGGACGGCCGTCCGTCGCCGGAGGGTTCCGGACGGCGGACCGTCGCCGGAGGGTTCCGGACGGCGGACCGTCGCCGGAGGGTTCCGGACGGCGGACCGTCGCCGGAGGGTTCCGGACGGCGGACCGTCGCCGGAGGGTTCCGGACGGCGGACCGTCGCCGGAGGGTTCCGGACGGCGGACCGTCGCCGGAGGCCTCGGGCCTGTGGATCGTCACCGAAGGCCTCGGGCCTGTGGACCGCCTCAGGAGGTTCCGGCCTGTGGACCGCCTCAGGAGGTTCCGGCCTGTGGACCGCCTCAGGAGGTTCCGGCCTGTGGACCGCCTCAGGAGGTTCCGGACTGTGGACCGTCTCAGGAGGTTCCGGACAGTGGACCGTCGTAGGAAGTTCCGGACTGTGGACCGTCGTAGGAGGTTCCGGACAGTGAAACGTCGCCGGAAGCTCTGGACTGGGACCTGTCTCCGGAAGCTCTGGACTGGGAACTGTCGCCGGAAGCTCTGGACTGTGGAGGTGCACTGGAGGCCTGATGCGTGGGACCGGTACAAGTGGCACCGGGCTGATGACACGCACCTCAGGGCGAGTGCGGGGAGGAGGCATAGGACGTACTGGACTGTGGAGGCACACTGGAGACACAGTACGTATGGCCGGCGCAGGATATACTGGGCCGTGGAGGCGCACTGGAGGTCTGGAGCGTAGAGCTGGCACAACCCGTCCTGGCTGGATGCTCACTTTAGCCCGGCAAGTGCGGGTCGCTGGGACAGGACGCACTGGGCTGTGAAGGCGCACTGGAGACACGGTGCGTAGAACCGCATAACATGGTGCCTGAACGGTGACACACACCCCAGGGCGAGTGCTTGGAGGAGACACAGGACATACCGGATTGGGGAGGCGCACCGAAGGCCAGATGTGTGAAACCGGTGCACATAACACCGGACTGGTGTCACGTTCCTCAGCATGCCCGCTCTGCAGCGCTCTCAACGCCAGCACCTCTCTCCGGAATCTTGCGTCGAGCTCCTCAATCGACTCCCTGACAGGCTCTGGTTCACCCCTCGGCTCTGCCGACCACTCCGTGTGCCTCCCCCCCCCAAAAATGTGCTTGCGTCATGTCCTAGATTCCTGGTCTCGTCGCCGTTCCTCTCTCGCTGCCTCCGCCTGCTTCCATGACATTACCTCCTCCCAGGTCCAGGATGTCCACTCCTGGGCACGCTGCTTGGTCACTTGGTGGTGGGATCTTCTGTTATGTCCATCGTCGGAATAAGACCAATAAGACCAGTGTGGAAAGTCTACATCTTCTATATTTAGAATGAACACCCAAAAACAACAAAAGATAAACGAATGTAAAGTTCTGCAGGGCTATACAGCTACTGTGCAAAAACAAGATCCCACAAACTCAGTTGGAAAACAGGCTGCCTAAGTATGATTCCCAATCAGAGACAACGATAGACAGCTGCCTCTAATTGGGAACCATACCCGGCCAACAAAGAAATAGAAAACTAGAATACCCACCAAAATCACAACCTGACCTAACCAAATAGAGAAATAAACAGGCTCTCTAAGGTCAAGGCGTGACATTAGTAGTGTTTTGAAACATTTTTCTACTCAGAAAGAAAATTACTCCAGTCATCATTCAGTTACTATTGGGCAAAACACAACTCCACCCCCTTTGGCAGTTCTATCTTTAAACAAATTCAGATCTGATTAAACCAACTCTTAGTTTCCTGATTCAGATCTGTTATAACCATCTCTTAGTTTCCTGATTCAGATCTGTTCAAACCAACTCTTAGTTTCCTGATTCAGATCTGTTCAAACCAACTCTTAGTGTTATTATTCATTATTTATTTATGATTTGTATTAATCAAGGCATAATCAGGATTAATTTAGTATTGTTTAGAAACGTCTTATCTACTCCCTTAGACAGAACATTTCTCCAGTCATCTACAGTTCAGTTGCTATTGGGCAAAACACAACCTAAAACACAACCAAAACAAACTGCAAATGCAACCAATGATTTTGGGACCAAATAAACTTTGAATACTTTAATACACTATAAGTGAATTGGTCAGAATACTTATGACTTCTTCAAATAGGGGGACTAGATACATAAAGTGCTTTCATTTCTAAACCATTAAACAGATATGTACTTCTCTGCGCTATGGATCCCTTTTACGGGATCACTTTCCTAAACAACCGCTAGAATTGCATGGCGCCAAATGCATAAATATTACAAAAAATATTTATAATCATGCAATCACAAGAGAAATATACCAAAACACAGCTTAGCTTGTTGTTAATCCACCTATGGTGTCAGATTTTGAAAATATGCTTTACAGCGAAAGAAATGTAAGCTTTTGTGAGTGTATCAATCAATGGTACAACAGCTAGCCCCAAATTAGCATGGTCACGAAAGTCAGAAAAGCAATAAAATGAATCGCTTACCTGTGATAATCTTCGGATGTTTGCACTCACGAGACTCCCAGTTACACAACAAATGTTCTTTTTGTTCGATAAATATTACTTTTATAACAAAAAAACGCAATTTGGGTTGCGCATTATGTTCAGAAAACCAAAGCCTTGTTCCGTTCGACAAATTCCAAAAAGTATCTGTAATGGTCGTAGAAACATGTCAAAAAAAATGTATAATCAATCCTCAGGTTTTTTTTAACAAACATAATCGATAATATTTCAACCGGACCATAACCTATTCAGTAAGAGAGAAAAGGAAATGGGGAACCCCTCTCTCGAGCGCAGGAAATATTCAGAAGACACCTGACTACTTTTGAAACATCTCGCTCATTTTTAAAAATAAAAGCCTAAAACTATGTCTAAAGCCTGATCACAGCCTGCGGAAGGCATTGGAAAGGGAATCTGGTTGATACCCCTTTAAATGGAGGATAGACGGGCCAGGAAACACAGATGATTTTTTTTAAATATCACTTCCGGGTTAGATTTTCTCAGGTTTTCGCCTGTAGAATAAGTATTGTTATACTCACAGACAATATTTTGACAGTTTTGGAAACTTTGGAGTGTTTTCTATCCTAATCTGTAAATTATATGCATATTCTACGATCTGGGCCAGAGAAAATGTCCTTTTACTTTGGGAACGTTATTTTAAGAAAAGAAAAAATTCTCACCCCTAGCGCTAAGAGGTTTTAAAATACTCTCAAATAAAGGTGACATATACTGTCACCTCATATGAAACATTTTATCTGAAATCCAAAATGTTGGAGTATAGAGCCACATTTAAAATGTTAGCTTCACTGTCAAAATAGATATGGTGTGGACTGTATACTCAATACAATCTAAATCTGATACCTCACTGTCTGTCTTTTGACTGATACTGATTTTAAACTGGTCTGGTCAATACTCAAATATTTGTTAACCTTTCTAGCCCCGGCGTTCCGCTAGCGGAACTCCTCCCACATTCCACTGAAAAGGCAGAGCGCGAAATTCAAAAAATATTTTTTTGAAATATTTAATTTTCACACATTAACAAGTCCAATACAGCAAATGAAAGATACACATCTTGTGAATCCAGTCAACCTGTCCGATTTTTAAAATGTTTTACAGCGAAAACACCATATATATTCATGTTAGCTCACCACCAAATACAAAAAAGGACAGACATTTTTCACAGTACAGGTAGCATGCACGAAACCAACCAAACTAACCAAGAACCAACCAAACTAACCAAGAAACAATGTCATCAGATGACAGTCCTATAACATGTTACACAATAAATCTATGTTTTGTTTGGAAAATGTGCATATTTGAGGTATAAATCAGTTTTACATTGCTGCTACCATCACAGCTACCGTCAGAAATAGCACCGAAGCAGTCAGAGTAATTATAGAGACCAACGTGAAATACCTAAATACTCATCATAAAACATTTCTGAAAAATACATGGTGTACAGCAAATTAAAGACAAACATCTTGTGAATCCAGCCAATATTTCCAATTTTTTTAAGTGTTTTACAGCGAAAACACAATATAGCATTATATTAGCTTACTACAATAGCCTACCACACAACCGCATTCATTCATCAAGGCACGTTAGCGATAGCAATAAGCACGTTAGCGTTAGCGAATAAACCAGCAAAATATATTAATTTTCACTAACCTTCATAAACCTTCCTCAGATGACAGTCCTATAACATCAGGTTATACATACAATTATGTTTTGTTCGAAAATGTGCATATTTAGAGCTGAAATCAGTGGTTATCCATTATGCTAACGTAGCATCTTTTTCCCAGAATGTGCGGATATTTCTATTAGACTCTCATCTATTCTGACCAAATAGCTATTCATAAACATTACAAAAAAATACATGTTGTATAGGAAATTATAGATACACTAGTTCTTAATGCAATCGCAGTGTTAGAATTCTAAAAATATCTTCATTACGACATAAGGCTTATGTTATAGCGAGAGAGTGGCCAAAACCTGGGCGCAAAACTACTAGTACACAGTTCGACAGATATATGAAATAGCATCACAAAATGGGTCCTACTTTTGGTGATCTTCCATCAGAATGTTGTACAAGGGGTCCTTTGTCCAGAACAGTCGTTGTTTGGATTTAGAACATCGTTTTTTCCTCTTGAATTAGCAAGCACACTGGCCAAGTGGCGCGAAGCTCTCCATCGTCAACAAACACAGACAACGCAACACGCTTAACGTCCCGAAAAAATTTCAATAATCTAATAAAACTATATTGAAAAAACATACTTTACGATGATATTGTGACATGTATCAAATAAAATCAAAGCCGGAGATAGTAGTCGCCTATAACGACAGCTTTCAGAAGGCAATTCCAGGTCCATCTTCGCGCTTTCCAGAAAACAGAAAATGGATGACTCGTCGTGCCAAGAGGATTTATTCCACCTCAGACCAAGATAAACACTTCATTTCTTCTCTCACTTCCTCTTGACATCTAGGGGAAGGTGTATGACGTGCATGTATACTCATACGTATCATTCCCATTTATAGGCAGGCCCTTGAACAGAGCATCATTTTCAGACTTTCCACTTCCTGGTCAGAAAGTGTGCTGCCAAATGAGTTCTGTTTTACTCACAGACAAAATTCAAACGGTTTTAGAAACTAGAGAGTGTTTTCTATCCAATAGTAATAATAATATGCATATTGTACGAGCAAGAATTGAGTACGAGGCTGTTTAAATT
This sequence comes from Salvelinus namaycush, assembly GCF_016432855.1. Lineage (NCBI taxonomy): Eukaryota > Metazoa > Chordata > Actinopteri > Salmoniformes > Salmonidae > Salvelinus > Salvelinus namaycush. The sequence goes on along the minus strand of NW_024060786.1, from coordinate 130,785 downwards.
GGGCACGATTTTCCCCCAAAGTGAAAACAGCGCCCTCTGTCCTCAACAGGCTTAATATGCATCTGCAAATGTTAGCTTCACTTTCAAAAATGATAATTTGTCATTTGTAATCATAAACATTCATTTATGAATAGATACGGCTGGTTTCAGGACATTGATGTATCTGAAAATATGTTGAAAAAAATATTCTCCCACTATTTTCACCACCAAAGAATAGCAGTGTGGTTTTAATATGATTTGACTCTTTGCAGGCTGTCACGTTGTCTAGTCACAGAGGAAGGCTGTGCTTCTCTGGTCTCAGCTCTGAGGTCAAACCCCTCACACTTGAGAGAGCTGGACCTGAGCTACAATCACCCAGGAGACTCAGGAGTCAGACTGCTCTCTGCTGGACTGGAGGATCCACACTGCAGACTGGAGAAACTCAAGTATGTAGAGGGTTTATGTCAATATTCATATCAGACATGTTTGACTTATCAGGCTAGTTAAGACACACATTCTTACCACCATTTGGACAAATATATATGATGACTGTGTGTCCAGTGTGTGTCCTTTGTGTGTATGTCCTGTCTTTGTGTTTGTGTGTAGGGGGAATGGTCCAGTGTGTGTGTGTGTCCCCAGTGTGTTTGTGTGCCTGTCTCAGTGACACACACACAAACACACACACACTGGACACACACAAACAAACACTGGACACACACACAGACAAACATCCTTACCAACGGTGTGTGTGTGTGTCCTGTGTGTGTGTGTGTGTGTGTTTATTCAGGTGTGTGTTCAGGTGTATCCCTCAATGACTGTCTGTTCTTCTGCTTACCGCTACAGTGTGGAACATGGTGGAGAGTACACAATGAAACCTGGGCTTAGAAAATGTGAGTGTTGACTGCTGTGAAGAATATGACTAAGAATAAGTCTTAATTCAAGTTAACCTTTCTAGCCCCAGCGTTCCGCTAGCGGAACTCCTCCCACATTCCACTGAAAAACCAGAGCGCGAAATTCAAAAAATATTTTGGAGAAATATTTAACTTTCACACATTAACAAGTCCAATACAGCAAATGAAAGATACACATCTTGTGAATCCAGCCAACATGTCCAATTTTTTAAATGTTTTACAGGGAAAACACCACGTATATTTATGTTAGCTCACCTCCAAATAGAATAAAGCACAGACATTTTTCACAGCACAGGTAGCATGCACAAAACCAACCAAACTAACCTAGAACCAACCAAACTAACCAAGAAACAACTTCATCAGATGACAGTCTTATAACATGTTATTCAATAAATCTATGTTTTGTTCGAAAAATGTGCATATTTGAGGTATAAATCAGTTTTACATTGCAGCTACCATCACAGCTACCGTCAGAAATAGCACTGAAGCAGCCAGAGTAATTATAGAGACCAACGTGAATTACCTAAATACTCATCATAAAACTTTTCTGAAAAATCGATGGTGTACAGCAAATTAAAGACAAACATCTTGTGAATCCAGCCAATATTTCCGATTTTTTTAAGTGTTTTACAGCGAAAACACAATATAGCATTATATTAGCTTACTACAATAGCCTACCACACTACCGCATTCATTCATCAAGGCACGTTAGCGATAGCAATAGGCACGTTAGCGTTAGCGAATAAACCAGCAAAAGATATTAAATTTCACTAACCTTCATAAACCTTCCTCAGATGACAGTCCTATAACATCAGGTTATACATACACTTATGTTTTGTTCGAAAATGTGCATATTTAGAGCTGAAATCCGTGGTAATACAATGTGCTAACGTAGCATATTTTTCCCAGAATGTGCGGATATTTCTATTAGACTCTCACCTATTCTGACCAAATAGCTATTCATAAACATTACAAAAAAATACATACATACACAATTCTTGCAACTAATAGAATGTTATATATATGGGGGATACAATCTTCCCAGCTCTGTAGATTCTGCTGTGAGGAGGCAGAGTCATTAGACCATTTATTTTGGTATTGTCCGCATGTAGCTCGTTTTTGGTCACAGGTCCAGGAATGGTTGAAGAATTGCAACATTTGCGTAGAACTAACGCTACAGATAGCAATACTGGGGGATTTGAAAAGCCATAGTCAATCAATCAATAATATAATAATTATTTTAGCAAAAATGTTTATTTTTAATTTACAATCCGTGGAAGCTATGAGAATAGGAAGATTCAAATCTTTTGTGAAGCATCACAGCACAGTTGAAAAATATATGGCAAATAAAAATCCGAAATGGATGATGTTGGAAGATAGATGGGAAAGGTTGAGTGGAGCTGAAGGGTGGGACTAATAACAAGATAAACAATGTAGGGCATACGGGATCTGTGAAATGTGTATAGGTGCGGAGCTATTGTGAAATAGCACAGTTACAAGTGGAAATCAAACTGGATGGACAACAGAAATAGAGGAAGGACTAAGAACAAACAAGAGAGAACTATTATAAAGTAGACTGTGTCTGTAAAATGTGTATAAGATGTATAAATTGAAGGTAAAAACAGAAATGTTTATCAGTTTACTCCAATTGGGGGATCGGTGGTAGGGTTTGCGGGGAATAATAATAAAGGTATACTCTTTAAAAAAAGTATGTATGTCTATGTAGGTATGTGTATGTATATATGTGTATATGTATGCATACGTGAATGGATATATATATTTACCCCAAAAAATATGGGGGATTGGAAATGATGCAGACAATTACATTGGAAGCAACATTCTTTCCGCAATATTAAGCTGATCCACCCCCCAACAAAAAAAAAACAAAAAAAAATATATAAAAAAAATACATGTTGTATAGGAAACGATAGATCCATTAGTTCTTAATGCAATCGCAGTGTTAGAATTCTAAAAATATCTTCATTACGACATAAGACTTAGTTATGGTAAGGGAATAACCAAAACCTGAGCGCAAAGCTACTAGTACACAGTTCGACAGATATATGAAATAGCATCGCAAAATGGTTCCTACTTTTGCTGACCTTCCATCAGAATGTTGTACAAGGGGTCCTTTGTCCAGAACAATCGTTGTTTGGTATTAGAACGTTCTTTTTCCCTCTTGAATTAGCAAGCACACTGGCCAAGTGGTGCTAAGCTCTCCTTCGTGAACAAACGCAAACAACGCAACACGCCTAACGTCCCGAATAAATTTCAATAATATAATAAAACTATATTGAAAAAACATACTTTACGATGATATTGTGACATGTATCAAATAAAATCAAAGCTGGAGATAGTATTCGCCCATAACGACAGGTTTCCAGTAGGCAATAACAGGTCCCTCCACGCGCCTTGCAGAAAACAGAAAATGGCGTACACGTCGTTCCAGAGGGTTTATTCCACCTCAGACCGAGATAATCAACTAATTTCTCCTCTCACTTCTTCTTGACATCTAGGGGAAGGTGTATGACGTGCACGTATAGTCATACGTATCATGCCCATTTATAGGTAGGCCCTTGAACACAGCATCGATTTCAGACTTTCCACTTCCTGGTCAGAAAGTGTGCTGCCAAATGAGTTGTGTTTTACCCACAGACAAAATTCAAACGGTTTTAGAAACTAGAGAGTGTTTTCTATCCAATAGTAATAATAATATGCATATTGTACGAGCAAGAATTGAGTACGAGGCCGTTTAAATTGGGTACGATTTTCCCCCAAAGTGAAAACAGCGCCCTCTGGTCCTCATCAGGTTAAGTCAAAGTCAAAGACCACCATCATTACTTTACTTGGTCATTTTAAATATCAGCTGTAGTTCTACAGAAGCAGAAATCAGGGACACCAAAGTTTACAAAGAGTTGCTTTGACAATGTGTGGCGTGTGTGTAATTAATGGGAATAAGTGTGTTTTGTATTACCAAATACTATTACTTGTCACGATCGTTGAAAAGACGAAGGCGTAGCGTTCCACATAATTTTTAACTGAAACGCACTGAACAAAACAACAAACAACCAACCAAACGAAACGTGAAGCTATACAACTAGAGCAGACAGGCAACTAAACATAGACAAGATCCCAAAACTAACATTGGGGAAAATGGCTACCTAAATATGATCCCCAATCAGAGACAACGATAAACAGCTGCCTCTGATTGGGAACCATATCAGGCCACCATAGAAATACAATACACCTAGATGACCCACCCTAGTCACTATCACGCCCCAACCAACACAGAGAAAAAACAACTCTCTATGATCAGGACGTGACAACCATAGAGTATAGCATATGATCATTCAACAAGTCTCAAGTTACCTTAACTTCTCCTTTTGATACGTTGAAACATCTACATTAAATGAATTAGTGAAAAGTGAGTCAACATTCTAATGTGAATGATGATGATTTCTAATATTGTGTCTGGTTTCATCCATCAGATGTCTGTGATCTCACACTGGACCTAAACACAGTAAACCGACGCCTCTCTCTGTCTGAGGAGAACAGAAAGGTGACACGTAGGAGAGAGGAGCTGCCGTATCCTGACCACCAAGAGAGATTTGAGGACTGGCAGCAGGTGCTGTGTAGAGAGGGTCTGACTGGGCGCTGTTACTGGGAGGTAGAGTGGAGTGGGGAAGGGGCTGATATAGGAGTGACATATAAAGGAATCAGCAGGAGAGGGTGGAGTGATGACTGTAGGATTGGACAGAATGACAAGTCCTGGAGTCTGTTCTGCTCTGTCAACAGTTACAGAGTCTGTCACAATAATTATCCCACTACCATAGACGTCCCCTCCTCCAACTCCCACAGAGTAGGAGTGTATCTGGACTGGCCAGCCGGCACTCTGTCCTTCTATAGAGTCTCCTCTGACACATTGACCCACCTGTACACATTCACCTCCAAATTTACTGAGCCCCTCTATCCAGGGTTTAGGGTTTATTATGTTGACTCCTCAGTGTCCCTGTAAATACTAATAACCATGGTAACTCTGGGACACTGGACACACACACATAGGACAAACACACACAGGACACACACACAGGACACACACTCACGCTCACACACTTATGTCAACAAAACAAAAGGAGATGATCATTGACTTCAGGAAACAGTAGAGAGAGCACCCTACTTATCAACATCAATGGGACAGCAGTGGAGAAGGTGGAAAGTTGTAAGTTCCTCGGCGTACAAATCACTGACAAACTGAAAGGGTCCACACAGATGCCGCTCAGACATAGACTAAGATACAGTAGAATAGCATAGAATACAGTATATACTGTACATATGAGATGAGTAATGCAATGCCACTGTCATTGCTCATCTTTTTATTTATACATTCTTATTCCATTCCATCACTTAGATGTGTGTGTATCAAGTACCGTAATTGCTGGACTATTAAGCGCACCTGAATATAAGCCGCACCCACTGAATAAAAAAAAAAAAATGTATTTTGTACATAAATAAGCCGCACGTGTCTATAAGCCGCAGGTGCCTACCGGTACATTGAAACAAATGAACTTTACACAGCCTTTAAACGAAACACGGCTTGTAACAAAAATAAATAGGCTTTAACGAAACACGTCTTGTAACAAAAATAAATAGGCTTTAACGAAACAGGCTTGTAACATATTTTATTTTTTTTAAATAGCAGTAAACAGTAGCCTACCAAGAAAGTCCTTGGTCACTATCTTCCTCCTGTGCACTGAAACCACTGAAGTCATCTCCTTTGGTGTCGGAGTTGAATAGCCTCAGAATTGCTTCATCCGATGTTGGATCGTTTTCATTGTGCTCTCCTCACTTTCATCCGGAGGCAAATTCCCCGCTGAGCTTATGCTGCCCTCTTCAATACGCAGCAGCTCCACGCTGTCAGGACCCACTGGCAGACTTGACCATAAGTCGCTCTTCGCATGCGGCCCGTTTTAGTGAAGGATTTCTCCCCACTTGTCATCCAAGCCTCATTTTCTAGTTCGGGCCATCTGCTTTTCTTTCCTCTGAAAGCTTTTGTTGTCTTTTTGCACTAAGTCAGTTTCTCACGCTGCTGTTTCCAACGTCTTATCATCGACTCATTAAGGCCAAGCTCCCGTGCAGCAGCTCTATTTCCTTTTCCAACAGCCAGATCGATCTCCTTCAAATTGAAAGCTGCATCATATGCATTTCTCCGTGTCTTTGCCATGATGAGGGTGACAAAATGACTACCATTTACATTTACATTTAAGTCATTTAGCAGACGCTCTTATCCAGAGCGACTTACAAATTGGTGCATTCACCTTATGATATCCAGTGGAACAACCACTTTACAATAGTGCATCTAACTCTTTTAAGGGGGGGGGGGTTAGAAGGATTACTTTATCCTATCCTAGGTATTCCTTAAAGAGGTGGGGTTTCAGGTGTCTCCGGAAGGTGGTGATTGACTCCGCTGACCTGGCGTCGTGAGGGAGTTTGTTCCACCATTGGGTGGAACTACCGTAATCAGAATGATGGAAAGTTTGAGCGCGCTCGATTTACTTCACATTATGTGACGTGCTCAGTTTTTTGGCGGCATGAATTTGTGAAAGCGGGAAAAATCCATAAATTAGCCGTGTCATTGTATAAAGCGCAAGGTTCATAGCGTGGGAAAAAAGTAGCGGCTTATAGTCCGGAAATTACGGTAGTTGTTGTGGAATCGTCAGATATTACTTGCTAGATATTACTGCACTGTCGGAATTAAGAGCACATGCATTTCGCTACACTCACAATAACATCTGCTAACCATGTGTATCTGTCCAATAAAATATGATTTGATTTGAAATAGTTTGATTATTTTGTTAATCATCAATTAATAATTATGATTGACCTAAATTGTCATGCAACCAAAGACTTTTTGTCCCATGATTTTCTAAAATGATCATTACTTTATTTACCTATGTATCTTGTATTAGGGATGACTTGTGCAGGAAGGCAGAGCGGGTCGATGCTAGTTGATGAATTTGGCAATGAATGTACTATGAAAATACGTTTTTCTCAACCAGAGGTGACTGAATTAATGTTCAGGCTTATTGATAATCGTTATATTAATGAAGTATAATTTCAAAACATGAGCATAAAAACAGGTAATAATAAACATGAATCATCATTATATTACTTCACAGTAATCTGTTAAATGCTTTTTCAGTCCTTCCTCTTGCGTTAGCAGTGTGGAAAGGGACAGAAAGAAGCACACAGGAGTTTTCCTGTGAGGGGGAGTGGTGGTGTATCCAGGGAGAGAAGTAATCTAAACTTCTGAAATGTATTTCGTGGTCTTATGCTGCCGTCTATTGGAATTATTTAGCAACAGTAGTAGTACTGAATAGAGAGTAATTCTTTACTAAAGTAGTAAATTGCTCAGAATTGCAAAATATAAAATATTCTAGTTCATTTTACCACTTACAAACATAATATAACCATTTATAGCATAGCAAAAAAACTATTTAGGAGCCTTGTGGACCTAGACTTGGCACTCCGGTACCGCTTGCCGTGCGTTAGCAGAGAGAACAGTCTATGACTAGAGTTTGCTAGAGTCTTTGACAATTTTTAGGGCCTTTCTGACACCGCCTGGTATAGAGATCCTGGATGGCAGGAAGCTTGGACCCGGTGATGTACTGTGCCGTACGCACTACCCTCTGTAGTGCCTTGCGGTCGGAGGCCGAGCAGTTGCCATACCAGGCAGTGATGCAACCCATCAGGATGCTCTCGATGGTGCAGCTGTAAAACCATTTGAGGACCCATGCCAAATCTTTTCAGTCTCCTGAGGGGGAATAGGTTTTGTCGTGCCCTTTTCACAACTTTCTTGTGCTTGGACCATGTTAGTTTGTTGGTTATGTGGACGCCAAGGAACTTGAAGCTCTCAACCTGCTCCACTACAGCCCGGTCGGAGAGAATGGGGGTGTGCTCGGTCCTCCTTTTCCTGTAGTCAAAATATCCTCCTTTGTCTTGATCATCTTGGGGGAGAGGTTGTTGTCCTTGCACCACACTATCTGACCTCCTCCCTATAGGTGGACAAAGGTAAGTGGGTGTGAACTTAACTTCTCTGCGCTACGGATCCCTTCTACGGGATCATTTCCCTAAACAACCGCTGAATTGCAGGGCGCCAAATATTATACAAAATATTTATCGTGTCAGAGTTTGAAAATATGCTTTACATCGAAAGAAATCCAAGCTTTTGTGAGTGTATCAATCAATGCTAGAACAGCTAGCCCCAAATTAGCATGGTCACGAAAGTCAGAAAAGCAATAAAATGAATCGCTTACCTTTGATAATCTTCGGATGTTTGCACTCACAAGACTCCCAGTTACACAATAAATGTTATTTTTGTTCGATGAATATAACTTTTATAACAAAAAAACGCCATTTGGGTTGCGCGTTATGTTCAGAAAACCAAAGCCTCGTTCCATTCGACGAAAATTCCAAAAAGTATCCGTAATGGTCGTAGAAACATGTCAAATGTTTTTTAATCCTCAGGTTGTTTTTAAAAGGGCGGGAAAGATAAAAGTAGTCACTAAAACGTTGATAATTATATCAATTGAAATGCCAATCCTTTGCACATGAACGCTCACTCAATCGGGAATAATTGCAATCAATACATTTATGCCTAGTGTGTCGTCGTGATCTCTGTTGGATTTGTCAGTCCTTCTGTTGGAAAGTTCATCCGAGTCTCTCTCTCTCTGCTTCCCTGAAGATCCAAGTATTTTGTGGTTAGAAAGAATTCTTCAGAGTACCATTCAGAAATGTTCTCATAGAATAGATGTTTCGGCGGTTGTTGGTCTTCGCATCCCAGGTTGACATAATTTCCAGTTGCAGACTAGTAATTATTATCTAAGATTTGCTCTTATTTGGTAGGGATCGATAGTCTCAGAGTTTAACAATTTCCAGGAGTGTAGCCAATGCTCCAAGTGGTATGGAATTCAACAACCATTTCAACCTTAGCTTATACTGAGGTTTTTGTGGTCTAAACTCAACCTGTGCCCCCTCGGTGTCCATCGAGGTACACTTGATCTGAAGAGGATTTCCTCAAGACGGTGTTTAATTCGTAACAGAAGAAAAGGCGGGTCTATAACTTCATTTGCTGTATTGGACTTGTTAATGTGTGAAAGTTAAATATTTCAAAAAAATATCTTTTGAATTTCGCGCCCTGCACTTGGACGGGCTGTTGTCATAAGTGTACCGGCACCGCCCTGCAGCCATAACAGGTTAACAAACAGATCACCGACCATTTCAATCAAATCAAATCAAATTGATTTATATAGCCCTTCTTACATCAGCTGATATCTCAAAGTGCTGTACAGAAACCCAGCCTAAAACCCCAAACAGCAAGCAATGCAGGTGTAGAAGCACAGTGGCTAGGAAAAACTCCCTAGAAAGGCCAAAACCTAGGAAGAAACCTAGAGAGGAACCGGGCTATGAGGGGTGGCCAGTCCTCTTCTGGCTGTCCCGGGTGGAGATTATAACAGAACATGGCCAAGATGTTCAAATGTTCATAAATGACCAGCATGGTCAAATAATAATAATCACAGTAGTTGTCGAGGGTGCAGCAAGTCAGCACCTCAGGAGTAAATGTCAGTTGGCTTTTCATAGCCGATCATTAAGAGTATCTCTACCGCTCCTGCTGTCTCTAGAGAGTTGAAAACAGCAGGTCTGGGACAGGTAGCACGTCCGGTGAACAGGTCAGGGTTCCATAGCCGCAGGCAGAACAGTTGAAAATGTAGCAGCAGCACGGCTAGGTGGACTGGGGACAGCAAGGAGTCATCATGCCAGGTAGTCCTGAGGCATGGTCCTAGGGCCCAGGTCCTCCAAGAGAGAGAAAGAAAGAGAGAAAGAGAGATTTAGAGAGCATACTTAAGACAGGAGAAGTACTCCAGATATAACAGACTGACCCTAGCCCCCCGACACATAAACTACTGCAGCATAAATACTGGAGGCTGAGACAAGAGGGGTCAGGAGACATTGTGGCCCCATCCGATGATACCCCCCGGACAGGGCCCAACAGGCAAGATATAACCCCACCCACTTTGCCAAAGCACAGCCCCCACACCACTAGAGGGAAATCCCACTGTACCTTCTCCGCTACGCAATCTGGTTTCCCAGCTGGTCATGGGTGCACCTCAGCCACGCTCAAGGTCCTAAACAACATCATAACCGCCATCGATAAAAGACAGTACTGTGCAGACGTCTTCATCGACCAGGCCAAGGCTTTCGACTCTGTCAATCACCGCATTCTTATCGGCAGACTCCATAGCCTTGGTTTCTCAAATGACTGCCTCGCCTGGTTCACCAACTAATTCTCAGACAGAGTTCAGTGTGTCAAATCGGAGGGCCTGTTGTCTGGACCTCTGGCAGTCTCTATGGGGGTGCCACAGGGTTCAATTCTCGGGCCGACTCTCTTCTCTGTATATATCAATGATGTTGCTCTTGCTACTGGTGATTCTCTGATCCACCTCTACTCAAACGACACCGTTCTGTATACATCTGGCCCTTCGTTAACAAACCTCCAAACGAACTTCAATGCCATACAACATTCCTTCCGTGGCCTCCAACTGCTCTTAAATGCTAGTAAAACCAAATGCATGCTCTTCAACCGATCGCTGCCCGCACCTGCCCGCCCGTCTAGCATCACTACTCTGGACGGTTCTGACTTAGAATATGTGGACAGCTACAAATACCTAGGTGTCTGGTTAGACTGTAAACTCTCCTTCCAGACTCACATTAAGCATCTTCAATCCAAAATTCAATCTAGAATCGGCTTCCTATTTCGCAACAAAGCCTCCTTCACTCATGCTGCCAAACATACCCTCGTAAAACTGACTATTCTACCGATCCTTGACTTCGGTGATATCATTTACAAAATAGCCTCCAACATTCTAGTGAGCAAATTGGATGCAGTCTATCACAGTGCCATCCGTTTTGTCACCAAAGCCCCATATACTACCCACCACTGCAACCTGTACACTCTCGTTGGCTGATCCTCGCTACATATTCGTCGCCAAACCCACTGGCTCCAGGTCATCTATAAGTCTTTGCTTGGTAAAGCTCCACCTTATCTCAGCTCACTGGTCACCATAGCAACACCCACCCGTAGCACGCTCTCCAGCAGGTATATTTCACTGGTCATCCCCAAAGCCAACACCTCTTTGGCCGCCTTTCCTTCCAGTTCTTTGCTGCCAATGAATGGAACGAATTGCAAAAATCACTGAAGTTGGAGACTCATATCTCCCTCACTAACTTTAAGCATCAGCTGTCAGAGCAGCTTACCGATCGCTGCAGCTGTACACAGTCTATCTGAAAATAGCCCAACCAACCAACTACCTACCTCATCCCCATATTTGTTTTTGATTTTCTGCTCTTTTGCACACCAGTATTTCTACTTGCCCATCCTCATCTGCACACTCCAATGTTAATTGCTAAATTGTAATTACTTCGCCACTATGGCCTATTTATTGCCTTACCTCCTTACTTCATTTGCACACACTGTATACACATTTTTCTATTGTGTTATTGACTGTGCATGTATTTATCCCATGTGTAACTCTATGTTGTTGTTTGTGTCACACTGCTTTGCTTTATCTTGGCCAGGTCACAGTTGTAAATGAGAACTTGTTCTCAACTGGCCTACCTGGTTAAATAAAGCTGAAATTAAAAATGAAATTAAAAAGAACTGTAGTTAACTGGAGTAAGGACCCCTTCTGACTCGTTCTTGCCCCTTCGTGCTGTTTTTCAACAGCTTCTCTAAATGCATATGGCACTGGGCGAGGCTTGCAGAACATAGGTACAGTAGCATTCCCAGCTCTGGCTGAAACAGAGGAATATTTTTCACACAAACTATTGACTGTTTACTGTATGTTTTTAACACACAGTTTGCAGGGCTCAATGTTGCCTTTTTGAACCTGTGGTTGTACAACCTCTCTGGATATCACAGAAACTGCTGCACCTTTATCAACTTCCATTTTTAGTTTCACATTATCCTTACATACACATAGTACGGTTTAGTGATGTCTTAACCTGTATCTAATGCAAACAGTTCAGTTCCTTTTACTTAACCCAACTCATAGTCATTGGTAAAAACGGCTGATGTCCCTCTCATTTGAGATGCTCATCACTCTGGCGCTTGAGTGCGACGCAATGCGCTCTGTTGCAATGACGTTCTAGTCCTATCTCTAGCTGGTGGCCGTTGCCCTGGTGCTGATCATCGTTGCTCCTCTCGCTTTGGGGCTTTGGTGACAAAACGGATGGCACTGTGATAGACTGCATCCAATTTGCTGAGTAGAGTTTTGGAGGCTATTTTGTAAATTACATCGCAGAAGTCAAGGATCGGTAGGATAGTCAGTTTTACGAGGGTATGTTTGGCAGCATGAGTGAAGGAGGTTATGTAGTACTAAGTTGTACTAGGTAGCTACTTCCCATTACCAGCTACGGTACAGAATAACATTGTTGAGGACCTCAGAACCATTGTTGATGCATTATGACACTACAGTGATCCCCTCAGGTTTCATCTGACAAATAAACTAATAAATGTGGTTGAACAGGACCATCTCAGGGACTTGCTTAACAACTCTGCAGTATTTGAGGAATGCATTAGATGCATAATCTCTGAGTGGATGCTGGAGCATTACTGTGTGAAAGAACTGGACGTGGTCAGGACAACTGAAGTACCACTGAGCAACAAAGAAGGTTATAAAACAAGGTCATTTCAATACAGCTACATGGCCCCCAGGCTACATGAATATAAAGAGACATGAGACAAAACAATCATAATGAATCAGATTACATGGCCCCCAGGCTACATGAATATAAAGAGACATGAGACAAAACAATCATAATGAATCAGATTACATGGAGAGGAGGACCTGATCCTAGATCATAATGAATCATATTACATGGAGAGGAGGACCTGATCCTAGATCATAATGAATCAGATTACATGGAGAGGGGGGACCTGATCCTAGATCATAATGCATCAGATTACATGGAGAGGAGGGACCTGATCCTAGATCATAATGAATCAGATTACATGGAGAGGAGGGACCTGATCCTAGATCATAATGAATCAGATTACATGGAGAGGAGGACCTGATCCTAGATCATAATGAATCAGATTACATGGAGAGGGGGACCTGATCCTAGATCATAATGAATCAGATTACATGGCCCCCAGGATACATGAATATAAAGAGACATGAGACAAAACAACCAGAATGAATCAGATTACATGGACAGGAGGACCTGATCCTAGATCATAATGAATCAGATTACATGGAGAGGGGGGACCTGATCCTAGATCAGCACTCCAACTCTGGGACACTTCTTGTATGAAACAGAACACATTGTTGTAAAGTCTAGTTAGAGCAGGTGTTTACTGCCATCTAGTGGAAGATACCAATAAAACACTTTATTATCATGGTGGGGAGGCGGCTGAGCTGAAACAGAAAGTAAAGTTGTTCTTTTGGAAATTATCCATTTTGAGGACAGCTAAAAACGCGAAATGGAGAGAACTGACAAATAAAGTAAGTATCTTTGAACAATAATCTATTCTAAAGGACAGAGTAAGAGAATGAATACCTGGAATGAGATATTACTAGTTAGAACTGTTACTTGAGCTGAGTTGCTGACAGACAGCAGTTTTCAAAGTGTAAACTAATCAGTAGGCCGACATGTTATCAGTAAAACGTCTGGTAAAGATGGTGGAGGAACTTCAATGATATGGTTTTATGTTTCTCAGGGTTTCTCAATACTTTTGTTCTTACCAGCACTTACACACCTGATTCAACTAATCATCAAATATTTTAAAACAGTTTAATATTTGAAGCATACAAATGAACATTCTCAAATTAAAACATTTTGGGTTTGTAGGCCTGCTTACAGTTATTAAAGTCCTACAGTAATTCACATTTTGGAGGAAAAAAACACAGCTAAACTTGGTTTCCAGTAAATTATATGTTTATCAAAAATAATGTAAGAGAGATGTCTTGAAGAAACGCGTCTGGGTTTAGAACTCTGTGTCTCAGTGCGCTGCGACAGTGGGAAGTTCGTTTTACATGTCCCGGTGCTACAGGTTGGTGGACATTTATTTTAAGGACCAATGGAATGGTCTAAAATGCGTAAACTCTGCTCACCTGGGGAGCCGGGCAATGCAAAACGCATTCCCCCCGTGTCCTTTACTTTATTTCCTGATATGAAATGTAAAGTAACTTTGTAGCCGACGCAGTTCCAGAATGTCTGTTGAAACTGTGTCTCATATGGAACGTTAGAACAGCGGTGGAAACAGAACTCGGTTCTCAAACTGGAGTAAAAGGAAAGATTCCTTCATAGAACATGACTCAAGTAAAAGTGAAAGTCACCCAGTAAAATACTACTTCAGGAAAAGTCTAAAAGTATTTGGTTTTAAATATAGTTAAGTATCAAAAGTAAATGTAATTGCTAAAATATACTTAAACATCAAAAGTAAAAGTAAAGTAGTAATCATTTAAAATTCCTTATATTTAACAAACCAGATGGCACCATTTTCTTGTTATTTTAATTTACAGATAGCCAGGGTCACACTCCAACACTCAGACATAATTTAAAACAAAGCATTTGTGTTTAGTGAGTCTGCCAGATAAGAGGCAGTAGGGATGACCAGTGATGTTCTCTTGATAAGTGTGTGAATTAGACCATTTTCCTGTCCTGCGAAGCATTCAAAATGTATCGAGTACTTTTGGGTGTCAGGGAAAATGTATGGAGTAAAAAATACATCATTTTCTTTATGAATGTAGTGAAGTAAAAGAGAAAGTTGTTAAAAATATATTTCTCAAAGACAATAAATAGCCTGTTAGTGAATACACATAATTATGAGACACGGCCTTGTGTTGCTGTACTGACTAGAACTACCTTAACAAACAGTGACTTATTATTATTATTATTATTGCTGTACTGTCTATAACTACCTTAACCTCTCTGGGACTGTGGGACGCTTGCGTCCCACTTGGGGAGCACCCCCCACCCACCCCCCACTGATTAGCATCGCTAGCATAGCGTCAAAATTAAATAGTAGCATCTAAATATCATTAAATCACAAGTCCAAGACACCAAATGAAAGATACAGATCTTGTGAATAAAGCCACCATTTCAGATTTTTAAAATGTTTTACAGGGAAGACAAAATATGTAAATCTATTAGCTAACCACGTTAGCAAAAGACACCACTTTTCTAACTCCATCAGTTTCTTACTCCATCAGGTGCTATCACCAATTCGACCAAATAAAGATATAAAAAGCCACTAACCAAGAAAAAACTTCATCAGATGATAGTCTGATAACATATTTATTGTATAGCATAGGTTTTGTTAGAAAAATGTGCATATTTCAGGTATAAATCATAGTTTGCCATTGCAGCCACCATCACAAATCTCCCCAAAGCGACTAGAATTACTACAGAGAGCAACGTGTATTACCAATTTACTCATCATAAAACATTTCTTAAAAATACACAGCTCACAGCAATGGAAAGACACAGATCTTGTGAATTCAGACAATATTTCAGATTTTCTAAGTGTTTTACAGCGAAAACACAATAAATCGTTATATTAGCATACCACATATGCAAACGTTACCCGAGCATTGATTCAAGCCAAAGAGAGCGATATCGTTATCATCGCCAAAATATATTAATTTTTTCACTAACCTTCTCAGAATTCTTCCGATGACACTCCTGTAACATCATATTACAACATACATATAGAGTTTGTTCGAAAATGTGCATATTTAGCCACAAAAATCGTGGTTATACAATGATAATAGTAGCAAAACTGGTCTGAAAATGTCGGGCGCCATCTTTGAGAGTGATCTAGCCTAATCGATAACTAATCATAAACTTGACTAAAAAATACAGGGTTGACAGGAATCGAAAGACAAATTAGTTCTTAATGCAATCGCTGAATTACATTTCTAAAATTATCCTTACTGTGCAATACCGGGTCCGCCAAAGCGAAGCTACACAAAACAAAATGGCGATATATGCGTTTAACATTTTTCAACAGAACAGCGATTTATCATCATAAATAGTTCTTACTATGAGCTGTTCTTCCATCAGAATCTTGGGCAATGTATCCTTTCTTGGGTCTAATCGTCTTTTGGTCGAAAGATGTCCTCTTGTCCCGTCGAAATGGCCACTAACGTTCGACCGGTACTGGAAACGTGCCCAGCGCTTCAAAGTGCATCACAAAGAAATGCCTCAAAATCGCACTAAACGGATATAAATTGCTATAAAACGGTTTAAATTAACTACCTTATGATGTTTTTAACACCTATAACGAGTAAAAACATGACCGGCGATATAGAAGTGCCTAAACTATAGCTTGGAAGGAGGCCAGTCCCGACGTCCATCGTGCGTCAGGCGCATGAAGAAAAGAAAGCTACTTCCGCCTTGTGGTCTTTTATACAGGCCCTGATTGCGCAATCGACTCCATTCAAATTGTCACCTCTTACTGACATCTAGAGGAAGGCGTGGGCAGTGTTTGTATCCTCATAGCATTTACAGGGACTTTAAAACTGACCTGGGACCAGAGGCCAAGATTTCTGAAATCTCACTCCCTGTCAGGAAAAGTGCTGTAGAATGAGTTCTGTTCCACTCAGAGACATAATTCAAACGGCTATAGAAACTAGAGAGTGTTTTCTATCCAATAATAACAATAATATGCATATTGTACGAGCAAGAATTGAGTACTAGGCAGTTTAATTGGAGACCAATTTTCGCTAAGTCGAAACAGCACCCCCTATATCCCCAAGAAGTTTTAACAAACAGTGACTTATTATTATTATTATTGTTGCTGTACTGTCTATAACTACCTTAACAAACAGTTACTTATTATTATTATTATTGTTATTGTTGCTGTACTGTCTATAATTACGTTAACAAACAGTAACTTATTATTATTATTATTATTATTGCTGTACTGTCTATATCTACCTTAACAAACAGTGACTTATTATTATTATTATTGTTGCTGTACTGTCTAGAACTACCTTAACAAACAGTGACTTATTATTATTATTATTATTATTGTTGCTGTACTGTCTATAACTACCTTAACAAACAGTGACTTATTATTATTATTATTATTGTTGCTGTACTGTCTAGAACTACCTTAACAAACAGTGACTTATTATTATTATTATTGATGCTGTACTGTCTATAACTACCTTAACAAACAGTGACTTATTATTATTATTATTATTGTTGCTGTACTGTCTAGAACTACCTTAACAAACAGTGACTTATTATTATTATCGACAGTTACCATGGAGAAGAAATATCACAACTACATGTTCATGTGATTGCATTAAATCATCTGACTGTTTCTATGTCTGTTAGTAAATGTTTTATTTCTCAAAGAGGTAATGAATAAATGAGAACAATTGACATTCAAGAATTAGTTGTCACTGTGTTAACCACAACCAACATGCTGGATCTCTGTTTAGGGGACAGTGCTTTAAAATGAGTCTCTCTGTGGAGAGAGAGGAGGGGGGCCCTGCCCCTAAAATGAGTCTCTCTGGGGGACATGACACCAAAGCTAAGAGGTAAGATGGCAATTTTATGAAGAATTTATTATGTTTATTTCCAAAATAAATATCTATCTTAAGATGAATGCACTTACTGTAAATCACTCTGGATAAGAGCATCTGCTATATCAGGGGTTCTCAATCCGGGGTCTGTGGAGTTACTGCAGGGGTTCTCAATCCGGGGTCTGTGGAGGTACTGCAGGGGTTCTCAATCCGGGGTCTGTGGAGGTACTGCAGGGGTTCTCAATCTGGGGTCTGTGGAGGTACTGCAGGGGTTCTCAATCCGGGGTCTGTGGAGGTACTGCAGGTGTTCCACGGTACCCTGACTGTACTCGTTGCAATGTAAGACATTTGATAGAATTTTCACACGACACGACCACTTTGCCTACTCTTAATTATTGACTAATATTATGGAATTAAGTTTTTTAACCAATTCTGATCGTTGTTACAAGCTGTATTTTGACAATATTACCGTTATATCAACTCACTCTTCACACCCGTTTAACAACTCTAGATATCTTTGGCATAGTAGCATCAAGTCCCTTCCCAATAATGTTGCCTACAACGTTGCATACAATGTTCATTTTCATCGAATACATATTACGCCCTAGATGCCTTCAATTGCCCAATTTATAGCCATGCCCAATTTAGGATTGTTTTTTAACAATGTGATGTTGCGCTCCAAAGGGACTACTTGAAATAACATGATGTAGATGATTAAATAATCAAAAGAAAAACGTGTTTATTATACACTCTTAGAAAGTAAGGTTCCTTATAGAACCAAAAAGGCTTCTATCACTTCCTTAATATATGGAACCACTAAAAGTTAAATATATATTTTGGGTTCAGTGAAGAAGAACCTCTAGAGTTCTGATCAACGAAAGGTGAATGTTTTGAGGATGTGAACCCAGCAGCCCTCCAGTGGTCAGATCAATTCCACCTGTTTTTTCCAGCGCCCGGCCCGGGATTCGAACCAGCCACCTTTCGGTCACAGCTCCAACTCCAACCTGAGTTAATCTTCAGAAATAAGCATGAGTTAATCTGCCAAAATGAAGACAAAATGCTATGCAGTTATACATGATATCACTTGTTATACATAATGATTATACATAAATCATTGCCAAAAGCACAAGACATACTGTTGCATGTAGGTCTATATTATTTATGGGTTGATCATATAGAAATATAAAACATTATTTTAACTACTACAAAGCAATTACATGTGGCTCAGGAACCACTGACTCACTGCATTATTCTATAGTATTATCAAGACACCTGCTGTTAACTCTTAACTACTTAGGACAGCTCACGAGGTGTCCAAAATATCTGCTGACTAGGTGGGACTAGATTTCATGCATAGCTTTAATTTATACCCATAAGTGTAAAATGTCTTTATTCTCAGCACTTATACGACCAAGTCTCTACTCTGAGACACTTTGGCGATATGGAGCCAGATATCAACATATTGTTATAAAAAAACTTAGAATGTTTGTTTAACATAATAATAAAAAATGAATATTACTAATGTAACCCACTGTAAAGACTGGGTTTAGTTGATTGTGTTTCACTGCTCATGTCCGCGTTCTGGAACTGTCCGCGTCCCCGTACAGAACTGTCCGCGTCCACGTTCGGTGTGGCGCCAAGCATATTGTCCGGTTACGCGCAGAGTTGCTGAGGTGATCTTGGGGAATAACGATGGAGTTTGTTACAGTGTTGAGACACCGAAGTTTATTGTTCAATTAGCTTTTTTCTTTACGGTCAGGGACAGTATGAGTGTAGCCAGATCCTTTTCACTCTCTATCCTTGTTTCATTTTGTTGGTTCACCGGATTCATCATCGAGACGAGGGACAGACGAACGACCTGCTAGCCAAGCTAGTCGGTACAGCTCGGTAAGTTAGCTAGCTACGAAACCAGCAGCATCCTAGTTACCATAGCTACCACTACATCATCACCGGCTGTCTGCATTTCTTGTGGACCGATGGAGCTCCCCGGTTGTTTCTTCCACCTGTTAAATCCGTGGAGGGCTTCTCCCTCTCTCGTTGACGGATGCTGGCTACCTCTGTCCGGTTCTCCTCTCTTCACTAGATGGACGGTAACTTTAGTGTTTAACCCCTCTGTGTCCAAGGACCAATCTTTTGAATATTATTTTCAGGGCGCCTCAACAGCAGGTATTGAACGCCGGGTAAATAATCACTAGTCCGAGCCTCAACCTCAGTAAACATTCATTATAAAAAACATCTTAATATCTGATATTGCGAGTAAACAACCTCGGGAATAGAAAAGACAAGAGTGCGTCTTCCAGCCCACCAATAAATTACATAATTCAACCCTCCCGGTTAGTAAATTTACCTCAACATGCCCCCGGAGAAGGCAGAGTAATGACACCAGCCTTTTAGCGAGGCTGACTACAACGCTCGCGTCGCTAAATGAATTTAGTTATTAAAAATGACACACTGCGCGTGCCAACGAGAGTCTAGAAGTCAGTTCTATTTATGACGCAGTTCGCGCTGCATCTCCTCATTGGTTTATAGAAGCAGGTACCCACGTGCCATCTCCTCATTGGTTTATAGAAGCAGGTACCCACGTGCCATCTCCTCATTGGCTTATAGAAGCAGGTACCCACGTGCCATCTCCTCATTGGTTTATAGAAGCAGGTACCCACGTGCCATCTCCTCATTAAGCAAAAAACAAAAAACATAACTTCTTTAAACAATAAAAGATAATTTACGAACATTTCTGAAAATGGATATATAGCGTTTTGGAATGAAACTCTTCTGTTTCCCCATCTGAGCTCAGAGTAGATGAGAGATGTAATGTTTGTCTCTGTTGTGTTGAAGCCCAATCAGGCAGGAGAGACCAGCCTCCCCTGTACCCAGCTGTGTGTCCATGAAGAGTGACCGGTCTATGATGCAGCCTATATACTTTAGAGAGGGAGACTTTTCTACTGAACAAAGGTAAGAAGAACTCATGGGTCATGGTCATTGAGTTAAACAACACTGTCTCTAGTCATTTCTCCTCTCCCATTTTCCCATTTCTTTTTGTTGTTTTCATAATCCATAGGCTAATCATTTTGTCCATTTTCATAGTCCTAAAACAATATTAAACAAACACAACATTCCCTCCCTGTGTGTGTGTGTGTGTGTGTGTGTGTGTGTGTGTGTGTGTGTGTGTGTGTGTGTGTGTGTGTGTGTGTGTGTGTGTGTGTGTACTCCCAGGATGAGGAGATGTAATCTCATGTTTTGTCCACAGAAACCAAGGGGAGAGATCAGAGTCAGAGATTCTCAGTGGTCAGTCTTCCCAGAGTCATCAAACAGACCTGGCCTCCATATTCAGTGTATGTGGTCCTGTTATGTACATTTGTTTTTGTTTACCTCAAGTAAAGTTGATCTGTCAATCATCCATTAATGTGTTAATGAGAAAGCATTTAGTCTCTTGCTTAACTTATTTACTTGATTTATTTCAGATGCTTGAAGAGAAAATTATGACATTTGTGAAGAACGAGCTGAAGATGTTCAAGAGGATTCTTAGTCCAGAACTCCCAGAAGGCTTTGAGAGTCAGAAGCAGGATAAGGAAGTGGTGGATGCTGAAGATGAGAAGCAGGAGAGCAGTGCCAGAGAGGGGGCTCTGAAGATCACACTGCACGTCCTGAGGAAAATGAACCAGAAGGAGCTTGCTGACACACTGGAGAAATGTAAGAGCTGTCTGCCTCATGTTGAATGCTGTTTTATAACATTTAAAAGCTGTAGCTAAAGTACAGCTAAAGTAGCTGTGTAACTCAATGATATTGTAGCAGCCTGAACACAACACCTAGTGACCTCATCAAGTAGCAGCAGGGATGTGTTGTGGTGATTAATTTAGAGAGAGAGAGAGACAACATTAATAATACCATCAATAAAACCAATAATAATATAATCAGTCACACCAGTCTGTAATGCATTATGAAAACATTTACACATTTATACAGTCAGTTGATAGAATAAATTATTATAATGTTAAACTTTATAACAGTCCTACAATACTGTAGTCATTAAAACAGACGTAATATTAATATCCTCTGTGTTATTTCTAGATTCAGATGAGCTTGCTGTGATTTGCCAACGTGAACTCAAATCTAATCTAAAGAAGAAGTTTCAATGTGTATTTGAGGGGATCGCTAAACAAGGAAACCCAACACTTCTCAATAAGATCTACACAGAGCTCTACATCACAGAGGGTGGAACAGGAGAGGTCAATAATGAACATGAGCTGAGACAGATTGAGACAACAACCAGGAAACAAGCAAGACCAGAGACTGCAATCAAATGTAACGACATCTTCACACCCTTTCCTGGACAAGACAAACTTATCAGAACTGTGCTGACAAAGGGAGTCGCTGGCATTGGAAAAACAGTCTCTGTGCAGAAGTTCATTCTGGACTGGGCTGAAGGAAAAGCAAATCAGGATGTCCAATTTGTATTTTCATTCCCTTTCCGGGAGCTGAATTTGATGAAAGAGGACAAACACACTTTCATTGAACTTCTTAATCACTTCTCAATGGAAACCAAACAATCAAGAATCTCCAACTACGACAAGTACAAAGTTCTGTTCATCTTTGATGGTCTGGATGAGTGCCGACTGCCCCTAGACTTCCAGAAGAACAAGATCTGTTGTGACGTCACAGAGTCAACCTCAGTGGATGTTCTGCTGACAAATCTCATCAAGGGAAATCTGCTTCCCTCTGCGCTCCTCTGGATAACTACCCGACCTGCAGCAGCCAATAAGATCCCTTCATGGAGTGTTGACCAGGTGACAGAGGTACGAGGGTTCAATGACCCACAGAAGGAGGAGTACTTCAGGAAGAGATTCAGTGATGAGGACCTGGCCAGCAGAATCATCTCACACATAAAGACATCAAGGAGCCTCCACATCATGTGCCACATTCCAGTCTTCTGTTGGATTTCTGCAACAGTCCTTGAACACATGCTGAAACGTAAGAGAGAAGAGATGCCCAAGACTCTGACTGAGATGTACACACACCTTGTGGTGTTTCACACCAATCAGAAGAATGAAAAGTATCTTGGGAAAGAAGAGACAGGTCCACACTGGAATAAAGAGAGCATTCTGTCACTGGGAAAACTGGCTTTTCAACAGCTTGTGAAGGGCAATCTGATTTTCTATGAAGAAGACCTGAAAGAGGCTGGCATTGATGTCAATGAAGCCTCAGTGTACTCAGGATTGTGCACACAGCTCTTTAAAGAGGAATGTGGGCTGTACCAGGACAAGGTGTACTGCTTTGTTCATCTGAGCATTCAGGAGTTTCTGGCTGCTGTATATATGTTCCTCTCATTCATAAACAACAATGAAAATCTAATGGCCGAACCACAAACAAAGTCCAGTATCTTTTCTTCGCTGTTCAGAGACAAGCATAAAGTTACTGTCTACAAGAGTGCTGTGGATAAAGCCTTACAAAGTGAGACAGGAAACCTGGACCTTTTCCTTCGCTTCCTTCTGGGCATCTCACTGGAGTCCAATCAGAAGCACTTACAAGGTCTACTGACAAAGACAAGAAGCAGCTCACAGAGCCATGAAGAAACAGTCAAGTACATCAAGGAGAAGATCAGGGAGAATCTCTCTCCAGAGAGGAGCATCAATCTGTTCCACTGTCTGAATGAACTGAATGACCATTCTCTAGTGGAGGAGATCCAAAGCTTCCTGAACTCAGGAAGTCTCTCAAAACCCAAACTGTCACCTGCACAGTGGTCAGCTCTGGTCTTTGTGTTGCTGACTTCAGAAAAGGAGCTGGATGTGTTTGACCTGAAGAAATACTCCAGATCAGAGGAAGGTCTTCTGAGGCTGCTGCCAGTGGTCAAAGCCTCCAGAGCTGTTCTGTGAGTAAATAAAATGACATGCAAGAAATAAAATGACATGCAAGCCCGTCGTCGGTACACTTATGACAACAGCCAGGCCAAGTGCAGGGCGCGGAATTCAAAATATATTTTTTAGTTTTACATTGCACCTGCAATCACAAATAGCACCAAAGCAGCTAGAACAATTACAGAGACCAAATTGAAATACCTAAATACTCATCATAAAACATTTATGAAAAATACATGTTGTACAGCAAATGAAAGACAAACATCTTGTGAATCCAGCCAATATTTCCGATTCTTTAAGTGTTTTACAGCGAAAACACAATATAGCATTATATTAGCTTACTACAATAGCCAACCACACAGCTACATTGATTCAAGGCACGTTAGCGATAGCGAATAAACCAGAAAAAGATATAGATTTTTTCACTAACCTTCTCAAACTTCATCAGATGACAGTCCTATAACATCATAATACACAATACATATATGGTTTGTTCGAAAATGTGCATATTTAGAGGCACAAATCGTGGTTATACAATGTGAATACGTAGGCAAAATGCAATAAAAATGTCCGGAGAAATCTTGGAGAGGCACCTAATCTAATCAAATAACTATTCATAAACTTTACTAAAAAATACATGTTGGACAGCAAATTAAAGATAGCTTAGTTCTTAATGCAATCGCCGTGTTAGAATTCTAAAAATAACTTCAGTACGAACATCCAGCTTACGTTATAGCGAGACAGCGCCCAAAATCAAAGCGGAAAACACAACGACAGATTTTCGACAGAAATAGGAAATAACATCATAAATGGGTCCTACTTTTGCTGATCTTCCATCAGAATCTTGCACAAGTGGTCCTTTGTCAACAACAACAATCGTTGTTTGGTTTTAGAATGTCCTTTTTCCCTCTTGAATTAGCAAGCAAAACTAGCTAAGTGGCACGAAGCTGTCCATCGTCAACAAATGCAGAGAACGGAACACGCCAAAACTCCCGAAAAAAATTCAATAATCTGATTAAACTATATTGAAAAAACATACTTTACGATGATATTGTCACATTTATCAAATCAAATCAAAGCCGGAGATATTAGCCGTCTATAACAAAAGCTTTTCAGAAGCCAATGCGGAAGTCCTTTCCGCGTCTTCCTGAACAAAGGAAATTGGGGTCCTGTCATTCCAAGCTCTCTCTTTTGACCATAGAAAGAGCTAGAGACCCCATTTCACCTCTCACAGCCTATTGACTTCTAGTGGAAGGCGTATGAAGTGCATGTATACTAATAGATTTCAAGCAAAAGATTAGGGAGGCCCTGGAACAGAGCCTCGATTTCAGATTTTTCACTTTCTGACAGGAAGTTTGCTGCAAAATGAGTTCTGTTTTACTCACAGATATAATTCAAACGGTTTTAGAAACTTGAGAGTGTTTTCTATCCAATAGTAATAATAATATGCATATTGTACGAGCAAGAATTGAGTACGAGGCCGTTTGAAATGGGCACCTTTTATCCAAGCTACTCAATACTGCCCCTGCAGCCATAAGAAGTTCATAAAATTACATATAAGAACTAATCATCAGGAAGAAATATTCAGTTTAGAGAAAAATATTTATTATAATATGTATATAAAATTATATTGAATAACAAATTGACTAAATGCATTGATTTTTACATTAGTATAACATTATGACCATACAATTCTAGGAGACAGAAGATGAATCTATATGTTGTTTGAGAGAATAAACCAAATTCATCTGCCATTGTCCTTCTACACTACTGGTGTTAAATGAACAGTGTGTTTGTGAAATCATGATGATCTCTTTGTCAGGCTGTCAGGCTGTGGAGTCACAGAGGAAGGCTGTGCTTCTCTGGTCTCAGCTCTGGAGTCAAACCCCTCACACCTGAGAGAGCTGGATCTGAGTAACAATGACCTGAAGGATTCAGGAGTGAAGCTGCTCTCTGCTGGACTGGGGAATCCCCACTGTAAACTGGAGACTCTGAGGTCAGTATTCCTGTAGTTGGTCAACAAGTGATAACTGTTCACCAGATCCACATGTGTTTACCAGACACACATAGTCCACAACATATGTGTTTTAACTAGTCTGGTCAGTCTTCTCAAATTTTTGTACTATACATGTTTCTCTCTACAAGTAATATTATGATAATGTCACGTTCTGACCTTAGTTCCTTTTTTATGTCTTTATTTTTGTTTGGTCAGGGTGTGAGTTGGGGTGGGCATTCTATGTTTTTCAGTCTATGTTTTGTTCTGTGTGTTGTATTTCTATGTGTTTGGCCTGGTATGGTTCCCAATCAGAGGCAGCTGTGTTTGTGGGTAGTTGTTTCCTGTTTTGTGTTTTGTCACCTGATAGGACTGTTTTGTTTTTTTGGCGTTTGACCTTTGTTATTTTGTGTTCAGATTAATAAAGTTAACATGGACACGTACCACGCTGCATTTTGGTCCGATCCTTCATATTCCTCATCAGATGATGCCGAGAATCTTTACAGATCATTTATAATAATGATACATTAATTTCTGAATAGATGTGGCAGGTTTCAGGACACTGATATATCTGAATATGTTGAAAAATTATTCTGCCACTATTTTCACCACCAAAGAATATCAGTGTGATTTTAATATGATTTGACTCTTTGCAGGCTGTCAGGCTGTCTAGTCACAGAGGAAGGCTGTGCTTCTCTGGCCTCAGCTCTGAGGTCAAACCCCTCACACCTGAGAGAGCTGGACCTGAGCTACAATCACCCAGGAGACTCAGGAGTCAGACTGTTCTCTGCTGGACTGGAGGATCCACACTGCAGACTGGAGAAACTCAAGTATGTAGAGGGTTTATGTCCATGTTCATATCAGACATGTTTGACTTATCAGGCCAGTTAATACAAACATTCTTACCAACACTTTGACAAAGTTATATCCTGACTGTGTGTGTGTCCTGTGTGTCCTGTGTGTGTGTGTGTGTGTGTGTGTGTGTGTGTGTGTCCAGTGTGTGTGTGTGTGTGTGTGTGTGTGTGTGTGTGTGTGTGTGTGTGTGTGTGTGAGTTCAGGTATATCCCTCAATGACTGTCTGTTCTTCTGCTTACCGCTACAGTGTGGAACATGGTGGAGAGAACAGAATGAAACCTGGGCTTAGAAAATGTGAGTGTTGACTGCTGTGAAGAATATGACTAAGAATAAGTCTTAATTCAAGTTAAGTCAAAGTCAAAGACCACCATCATTACTTACTTGGTCATATTAAATATCAGCTGTAGTTCTACAGAAGCAGAAATCAGGGACACCAACATTTACAAAGAGTTGCTTTGACAATGTGTGTGTGTGTGTGTGTGTGTGTGTGTGTGTGTGTGTGTGTGTGTGTGTGTAATTAATGGGAATAAGTGTGTTTTATATTACCATACAGTATAACATATGATCATTCAACAAGTCTCAAGTTACCTTAACTTCTCCTTTTGATACCTAGAAACATCTACATTAAATGAATTAGTGAAAAGTGAGTTAACATTCTAATGTGAATGATGATGATTTCTAATATTGTGTCTGGTTTCATCCATCAGATGTCTGTGATCTCACACTGGACCTAAACACAGTAAACAGACGCCTCTCTCTGTCTGAGGAGAACAGAAAGGTGACATGGGGGAAAGAGGAGCAGCCGTATCCTGATCACCCAGAGAGATTTGAGGGCTGTGAACAGGTGCTGTGTAGAGAGGGTCTGACTGGGCGCTGTTACTGGGAGGTAGAGTGGAGTGGGAGAAGGGCTGATATAGGAGTGACATATAAAGGAATCAACAGGAGAGGAGGGGGTGATAACTGTTGGCTTGGATGGAATGACAAGTCCTGGAGTCTAATCTGCTCTGACAACAGTTACTCTGCCAGGCACAATAATAATCCCACTACCATAGACGTCCCCTCCTCCAGCTCCCACAGAGTAGGAGTGTATCTGGACTGGCCAGCCGGCACTCTGTCCTTCTATAGAGCCTCCTCTGACACACTGACCCACCTGATCACATTCACCTCCACATTCACTGAGCCCCTCTATCCAGGATTTTGGGTTCATGTTGACTCCTCATTGTCCCTGAAATAATAACACACACACACACACACACACACATATATATATACACACACTGGACGCACTGGACAGACACACACTGGACGCACTGGACAGACACACACTGGACGGACAAACTCATACACACACACACACGCTGGACACACACACATACTGGACACGAACACACACACACTGGACACACGCACACACTGGACACACACACACGCTGGACACACACACTGGACACACACACTGGATCTCGAAATGCCACAACGACAAGGTTCCAGTTTAACCTGTCTAGGATGAGAGTGCCGCTAGCGGCACTCCCCCCCCACCCCCACTGAAAAACCAGTGCCGCGAAATTCAAAAAAAATATTTTTTTTTTATATTTAACTTTCACACATTAAAGTCCAATACAGCTAATGAAAGACACAGATCTTGTGAATCCAGCCAACATGTCCGATTTTTAAAATGTTTTACAGGGAAGACACAATATGTAAAGATGTACATCTATTACCTAAAAACACATTAGCATAATCCACCATCTTTTATTTGTCCACCAACACCAGTAGCTATCACCAATTCGGCTAAACTAAGATATTTATAGCCCCTAACCAAGAAAAAAACTCATCAGATGACAGTCTGATAACATATTTATGGTATGGGATAGGTTTTGTTAGAAAAGTGTGCATATTTCAGGTAGATGGCATAGGTTACAATTGCACCCACCGTCACAAATGGACTAGAATAACTACATAGAGCAACGTGTTTACCTACTTACTAATCATCAAACATTTCGTAAAAATACACAGCATACACTAATCGAAAGACACAGATCCTGTGAATACAGACAATATTTCAGATTTTCTAAGTGTCTTACAGCGAAAACACAATAAATCGTTATATTAGCATAGCACATAGCACATAGCAGCCCAGCATTGATTCTAGCAAAAGTGAGCGATAACGTCAACATCGCCAAAATATAATAATTTTTTCACTAACCTTCTCAGAATTCTTCAGATGACACTCCTGTAACATCATATTACACAATCCATATAGAGTTTGATCGAACATGTGCATATTTAGCCACCAAAATCATGGTTAGACAATGTGAAATGTAGCCCAGCTGGTGAGAAAATGTCCGTGCGCCATATTAGACAGTGATCTACTCTTATACATAAATACTCATAAACGTGACTAAAAAATATAGGGTGGACAGGGATTGATAGACAATTTAATTCTTAATACAATCGCGGAATTACATTTTTTAAATTATCCTTACTTTTCAATACAGTTTGCGCCAAGCGAAGCTACGTCAAAAAACATGGCGTCCTAAGCCACTAACATTTTTCGACAGAAACACGATTTATCATAATAAAAATGTCCTACTTTGAGCTGTTCTTCCATCAGTATCTTGGGCAAAGAATCCTTTCTTGGGTCTAATCGTCTTTTGGTGGAAAGCTGTCCTCTTGCCATGTGGAAATGCCAACTGCGTTCAGCATGAACTGGAAGCGTGCCCGGCGATTCACAGCGTTTCAGAAATAAATGTCCCAAAATCGCACTAAACGGATATAAATTGCTATAAAACGCTTTAAATTAACTACCTTATGATGTTTTTAACTCCTATAACGAGTCTTAACATGACCGGAGAAAGATTACTCCCAACACTAATGCTTGGAACAGGTGCGGGTCGGTGTCCTCCACGCGCGTGACGCACCAATAAAAGAGTTGCTAGCTACAGGGTTTTTTAATTTATAGTGCCTGTGAACGCGCAATCGACCCCATTCAAATCGTCATCTTGTAAAGGCATCCAGGGGAAGACGTAAGCAGTGTCCGTATACTCATAGCAATAACTGTGACCTTTTAACTGACTCCAGATCAGGGGCCAAAATTTCTGAAATCTGACTCCATGTCAGGGAAATTGCTGTAGAATGGGTTCTGTTCCACTTAGAGACAAAATTTCAACTCCTATAGAAACTATAGACTGTTTTCTATCCAATAATAATAATAATATGCATATTGTACGATCAAGAATTTTGTGGGAAGCCGTTTCAAAAATTACACGATTAGCATAAATAGTGACAACAGCGCCCCCATCCTCAACAGGTTAACAAAGTTTACTAAACCGTATTAACACACTACAAGGTAGCCATTACACCCCAGCTAATCTGAAAACAAAACCCCCTAAATTCTATCAGCATATCGATTGCGCTACCAGGGCTGGTAAAACCTTGGATCATTGTTATTCTAACTTCGGCGACGCATATAAGGCCCTCCACCGCCCTCCTTTCGGAAAAGCTGACCACGACTCCATTTTGTTGCTTCCAGCCTACAAACAGAAACTAAAACAGCAAGCTCCCGCGCTCAGGTCTGTTCAACGCTGGTCCGACCAATCTGATTCCACGCTTCAAGACTGCTTCGATCACGCGGATTGGGATATGTTCCGCATTGCGTCCAACAACAACATTGACGAATATGCTGATTCGGTGAGCGAGTTTATTAGAAAGTGCATTGACGATGTCGTACCCACAGCAACGATTAAAACATTCCCAAACCAGAAACCGTGGATTGACGGCAGCATTCGCGTGAAACTGAAAGCGCGAACCACTGCTTTTAACCAGGGCAAGGTGACCGGAAACATGACCGAATACAAACAGTGTAGCTATTCTCTCCGCAAGGCAATCAAACTAGCTAAGTCCCAGTACAGAGACAAAATAGAGTCGCAATTCAACAGCTCAGACACAAGAGGTATGTGGCAGGGTCTACAGTCAATCACAGATTACAAAAAGAAAACCAGCCCCGTCGCGGACCAGGATGTCTTGCTCTCAGACAGGCTTAATAACTTTTTTGCTCGCTTTGAGGACAATACAGTGTCACTGACACAGCCCGCTACCAAAACCTGCGGGCTCTCCTTCACTGCAGCCGAGGTGAGTAAAACATTTAAATGTGTTAACCCTCGCAAGGCTGCAGGCCCAGACGGCATTCCCAGCCGCGTCCTCAGAGCATGTGCAGACCAGCTGGCTGGTGTGTTTACGGACATGTTTACGGACATATTCAATCATTCCTTATCCCAGTCTGCTGTTCCCACATGCTTCAAGAGGGCAACCATTGTTCCTGTTCCCAAGAAAGCTAAGGTAACTGAGCTAAACGACTACCGCCCCGTAGCACTCACTTCCGTCATCATGAAGTGCTTTGAGAGACTAGTCAAGGACCATATCACCTCCACCCTACCGGACACCCTAGACCCACTCCAATTTGCTTACCGACCCAATAGGTCCACAGACGACGCAATCGCAACCACACTGCACACTGCCCTAACCCATCTGGACAAGAGGAATACCTATGTGAGAATGCTGTTCATCGACTACAGCTCAGCATTTAACACCATAGTACCCTCCAAACTCGTCATCAAGCTCGAGACCCTGGGTCTCGACCCCGCCCTGTGCAACTGGGTCCTGGACTTCCTGACGGGCCGCCCCCAGGTGGTGAGGGTAGGTAACAACATCTCCACCCCGCTGATCCTCAACACTGGGGCCCCAAAAGGGTGCGTTCTGAGCCCTCTCCTGTACTCCCTGTTCACCCACGACTGCGTGGCCATGCACGCCTCCAACTCAATCATCAAGTTTGCGGATGACACTACAGTGGTAGGCTTGATTACCAACAACGACGAGACGGCCTACAGGGAGGAGGTGAGGGCCCTCGGAGTGTGGTGTCAGGAAAATAACCTCACACTCAACGTCAACAAAACAAAGGAGATGATTGTGGACTTCAGGAAACAGCAGAGGGAGCACCCCCCTATCCACATCGACGGGTCAGTAGTGGAGAAGGTGGAAAGTTTTAAGTTCCTCGGTGTACACATCACGGACAAACTGAATTGGTCCACCCACACAGACAGCGTTGTGAAGAAGGCGCAGCAGCGCCTCTTCAACCTCAGGAGGCTGAAGAAATTCGGCTTGTCACCAAAAGCACTCACAAACTTCTACAGATGCACAATCGAGAGCATCCTGTCAGGCTGTATCACCGCCTGGTACGGCAACTGCTCCGCCCACAACCGTAAGGCTCTCCAGAGGGTAGTGAGGTCTGCACAACGCATCACCGGGGGCAAACTACCTGCCCTCCAGGACACCTACACCACCCGATGTCACAGGAAGGCCATAAAGATCATCAAGGACAACAACCACCCGAGCCACTGCCTGTTCACCCCGCTATCATCCATAAGGCGAGTTCAGTACAGGTGCATCAAAGCAGGGACCGAGAGACTGAAAAACAGCTTCTATCTCAAGGCCATCAGACTGTTAAACAGCCACCACTAACATTTAGCGGCCGCTGCCAACATACTGACTCAACTCCAGCCACTTTAATAATGGGAATTGATGGAAATTATGTAAAAATGTACCACTAGCCACTTTAAACAATGCCACTTAATATAATGTTTACATACCCTACATTACTCATCTCATATGTATATGTATATACTGTACTCTATATCATCTACTGCATCTTGCCATCTTTATGTAATACATGTATCACTAGCCACTTAAAACTATGCCACTTTATGTTTACATACCCTACATTACTCATCTCATATGTATATACTGTACTCTATACCATC
Organism: Salvelinus namaycush; assembly: GCF_016432855.1. Taxonomy (NCBI): domain Eukaryota; kingdom Metazoa; phylum Chordata; class Actinopteri; order Salmoniformes; family Salmonidae; genus Salvelinus; species Salvelinus namaycush. The sequence continues at coordinate 98,784 of NW_024060786.1, read as the reverse complement.
TACTGCATCTTGCCTATGCCGTTCTGTACCATCACTCATTCATATAGCTTTATGTACATATTCTTTATCCCTTTGCACTTGTGTGTATAAGGTAGTAGTTGTGGAATTGTTAGGTTAGATTACTTGTTGGTTATTACTGCATTGTCGGAACTAGAAGCACAAGCATTTCGCTACACTCGCATTAACATCTGCTAACCATGTGTATGTGACAAATAAAATTTGATTTGATTTGATTTTGATTTGATTTGAACTGGACGGACACACTCACTGGATGGACATGCACACTGGACACACACTCCACACACACACACACACACACCCAGAATGGACTTACTCACACACACACACACACACACGGACACACACTGGAAACACACACACACACTGGACTCCCACACAAACACACACAGGACACACACTGGAAACACACACACACACTGGAAACACACACACACACAGGACACACACACACTCGTCTTCCTATAATTGTTAGGACCTTGACACAGGACCTTCATGAAAAATAGCCGTGCATCGGACACACACACTAAACTCAAACAAACACACACACTGTGTGTGATTTTATGATATATTTTACTGTTTGTGTTTGTACCACAGGAGGTTGGTGGGACCTTAATTGGGGAGGACAGGCTTGTAATGGCTGGAGGGGAATAAGTGGAATAGTATCAAACACCTGGTTTCCATGTGTTCCATTTCATTCACTCTGTTCCAGACATTATTATGAGCCGTCCTCCCCTCAGCAGCCTCCTCTGGTATGTACTGTCCTATATGTGAGAGAGCTCCAACAAGGAATTACAATGTATGTATTACTTTTAATACCTGCAAATGGCAAATAAACCACTTGAACTCCTTATGAATGTCTGCAGCCGACTAGGCTGTTGGCGTCTGACAAGAGGTGAAAATATTACAGGAATATTCTGCAAATGTTGATGAAGACGTCACTCAATCCACCCAAAACAACATGCAGTCTTTCCACAAGACTCCCATGAAGTTATAGTGACGTTATGAGTTGACGTTAAAGTAACATTCTCAGAACATACTGCACTTGTTTTATACTGTTTTAGATAGATCCTCTGTTTATCATCTTATTTTATACTGTTTTAGATGGATCCTCTGTTTATCATCTTGTTTTATATTGTTTTAGATGGATCCTCTGTTTATCATCTTGTTTTATACTGTTTTAGATGGATCCTCTGTTTATCATCTTGTTTTATACTGTTTTAGATGGATCCTCTGTTTATCATCTTGTTTTATACTGTTTTAGATGGATCCTCTGTTTATCATCTTGTTTTATATTGTTTTAGATGGATCCTCTGTTTATCATCTTGTTTTATACTGTTTTAGATAGATCCTCTGTTTATCATCTTGTTTTATACTGTTTTAGATGGATCCTCTGTTTATCATCTTGTTTTATATTGTTTTAGATGGATCCTCTGTTTATCATCTTGTTTTATACTGTTTTAGATGGATCCTCTGTTTATCATCTTGTTTTATACTGTTTTAGATGGATCCTCTGTTTATCATCTTGTTTTATACTGTTTTAGATGGATCCTCTGTTTATCATCTTGTTTTATACTGTTTTAGATGGATCCTCTGTTTATCATCTTGTTTTATACTGTTTTAGATGGATCCTCTGTTTATCATCTTGTTTTATACTGTTTTAGATGGATCCTCTGTTTATCATCTTGTTTTATACTGTTTTAGATGGATCCTCTGTTTATCATCTTGTTTTATACTGTTTTAGATAGATCCTCTGTTTAAACATTTGAACTCTAACAATAACAATGTTAAAATACCAATGTGATAATTTGTTGTATGTCTTTTATGTTGAAAAACTAATTGTACAATTATATATGGACATATGCTCCATAGTTATACAACTATACAAGGATATATTGTACTTTTCATAATAAAATATACTTGAAACAAGAAAAGCATGTTAATTGTCAAAACAATTTCGTTATTGATTTCACAATGCCTCTCCCAGTCTCAGGTTGACGTTTGTCATGAATCTTGACCTGGAGGCAGAACTGTGTGATTTCCTCTAGATATGCAGCTGTAAAGTCAGATTGTCTATTACATGATGGTCCAACACAGTAGGGGGGATATTTCCTCTAGATATGCCAGCTGCAAAGTCAAAATTGGCTGTGGAAAATAATGTTGTTTTATGGTTTTAATTTAAGGGAAGGATTAGCAGTGTGGTTAGGGTTGAGGTTAGGATTAATATCAGATGTTATTACTTTGTGCCTGTTCCAGCTACTGACCACTTTGCTGAACTGCCTCCAGAACAAGATTCATGACAATAAATGCCAACCTGCCTCCCAGTCATCCCCTCCTTATCTTTACAAGGCTGCAGAACATGCAAGATAGTGATGTGGGGGTTCTCTCATAACCCTCACTCCCCAGGTGGGTAGATGGCAGGTTGTATAAAGAGAAGCTAGTGATGTGGGGGTTCTCTCATAACCCTCAGTCCCCAGGTGGGTAGATGGCAGGTTGTATAAAGAGAAGCTAGTGATGTGGGGGTTCTCTCATAACCCTCAGTCCCCAGGTGGGTAGATGGCAGGTTGAATAAAGAGAAGCTAGTGATGTGGAGGTTCTCTCATAACCCTCAGTCCCCAGGTGGGTAGATGGCAGGTTGAATAAAGAGAAGCTAGTGATGTGGGGGTTCTCTCATAACCCTCAGTCCCCAGGTGGGTAGATGGCAGGTTGAATAAAGAGAAGCTAGTGATGTGGGGGTTCTCTCATAACCCTCAGTCCCCAGGTGGGTAGATGACAGGTTGAATAAAGAGAAGCTAGTGATGAGGGGGTTCTCTCATAACCCTCAGTCCCCAGGTGGGTAGATGGCAGGTTGTATAAAGAGAAGCTAGTGATGTGGGGGTTCTCTCATAACCCTCAGTCCCCAGGTGGGTAGATGGCAGGTTGTATAAAGAGAAGCTAGTGATGTGGGGGTTCTCTCATAACCCTCAGTCCCCAGGTGGGTAGATGGCAGGTTGTATAAAGAGAAGCTAGTGATGTGGGGGTTCTCTCATAACCCTCAGTCCCCAGGTGGGTAGATGGCAGGTTGAATAAAGAGAAGCTAGTGATGTGGGGGTTCTCTCATAACCCTCAGTCCCCAGGTGGGTAGATGGCAGCTTGTATAAAGAGAAGCTAGTTATGAGGGGGTTCTCTCATAACCCTCAGTCCCCAGGTGGGTAGATGGCAGCTTGTATAAAGAGAAGCTAGTTATGAGGGGGTTCTCTCATAACCCTCAGTCCCCAGGTGGGTAGATGGCAGGTTGTATAAAGAGAAGCTAGTGATGTGGAGGTTCTCTCATAACCCTCACTCCCCAGGTGGGTAGATGGCAGGTTGTATAAAGAGAAGCTAGTGATGTGGAGGTTCTCTCATAACCCTCAGTCCCCAGGTGGGTAGATGGCAGGTTGAATAAAGAGAAGCTAGTGATGTGGGGGTTCTCTCATAACCCTCAGTCCCCAGGTGGGTAGATGACAGGTTGAATAAAGAGAAGCTAGTGATGTGGGGGTTCTCTCATAACCCTCAGTCCCCAGGTGGGTAGATGGCAGGTTGAATAAAGAGAAGCTAGTTATGAGGGGGTTCTCTCATAACCCTCAGTCCCCAGGTGGGTAGATGGCAGCTTGTATAAAGAGAAGCTAGTTATGAGGGGGTTCTCTCATAACCCTCAGTCCCCAGGTGGGTAGATGGCAGCTTGTATAAAGAGAAGCTAGTTATGAGGGGGTTCTCTCATAACCCTCAGTCCCCAGGTGGGTAGATGGCAGGTTGTATAAAGAGAAGCTAGTGATGTGGAGGTTCTCTCATAACCCTCACTCCCCAGGTGGGTAGATGGCAGGTTGTATAAAGAGAAGCTAGTGATGTGGAGGTTCTCTCATAACCCTCAGTCCCCAGGTGGGTAGATGGCAGGTTGTATAAAGAGAAGCTAGTGATGTGGGGGTTCTCTCATAACCCTCAGTCCCCAGGTGGGTAGATGGCAGGTTGAATAAAGAGAAGCTAGTGATGTGGGGGTTCTCTCATAACCCTCAGTCCCCAGGTGGGTAGATGGCAGGTTGAATAAAGAGAAGCTAGTGATGTGGGGGTTCTCTCATAACCCTCAGTCCCCAGGTGGGTAGATGGCAGGTTGTATAAAGAGAAGCTAGTGATGTGGGGGTTCTCTCATAACCCTCAGTCCCCAGGTGGGTAGATGGCAGGTTGAATAAAGAGAAGCTAGTGATGTGGGGGTTCTCTCATAACCCTCAGTCCCCAGGTGGGTAGATGGCAGGTTGTATAAAGAGAAGCTAGTGATGTGGAGGTTCTCTCATAACCCTCAGTCCCCAGGTGGGTAGATGGCAGGTTGTATAAAGAGAAGCTAGTGATGTGGGGGTTCTCTCATAACCCTCAGTCCCCAGGTGGGTAGATGGCAGGTTGAATAAAGAGAAGCTAGTGATGTGGGGGTTCTCTCATAACCCTCAGTCCCCAGGTGGGTAGATGGCAGGTTGAATAAAGAGAAGCTAGTGATGTGGGGGTTCTCTCATAACCCTCAGTCCCCAGGTGGGTAGATGGCAGGTTGTATAAAGAGAAGCTAGTGATGTGGGGGTTCTCTCATAACCCTCAGTCCCCAGGTGGGTAGATGGCAGGTTGAATAAAGAGAAGCTAGTGATGTGGGGGTTCTCTCATAACCCTCAGTCCCCAGGTGGGTAGATGGCAGGTTGTATAAAGAGAAGCTAGTGATGTGGGGGTTCTCTCATAACCCTCAGTCCCCAGGTGGGTAGATGGCAGGTTGTATAAAGAGAAGCTAGTGATGGGGGGGTTCTCTCATAACCCTCAGTCCCCAGGTGGGTAGATGGCAGGTTGTATAAAGAGAAGCTAGTGATGTGGGGGTTCTCTCATAACCCTCAGTCCCCAGGTGGGTAGATGGCAGGTTGAATAAAGAGAAGCTAGTGATGTGGGGGTTCTCTCATAACCCTCAGTCCCCAGGTGGGTAGATGGCAGGTTGAATAAAGAGAAGCTAGTGATGTGGGGGTTCTCTCATAACCCTCAGTCCCCAGGTGGGTAGATGGCAGGTTGTATAAAGAGAAGCTAGTGATGTAGGGGTTCTCTCATAACCCTCAGTCCCCAGGTGGATAGATGGCAGGTTGTATAAAGAGAAGCTAGTGATGTGGGGGTTCTCTCATAACCCTCAGTCCCCAGGTGGGTAGATGGCAGGTTGAATAAAGAGAAGCTAGTGATGTGGGGGTTCTCTCATAACCCTCAGTCCCCAGGTGGGTAGATGGCAGGTTGTATAAAGAGAAGCTAGTGATGTAGGGGTTCTCTCATAACCCTCAGTCCCCAGGTGGGTAGATGGCAGGTTGTATAAAGAGAAGCTAGTGATGTGGGGGTTCTCTCATAACCCTCAGTCCCCAGGTGGGTAGATGGCAGGTTGAATAAAGAGAAGCTAGTGATGTGGGGGTTCTCTCATAACCCTCAGTTCCCAGGTGGGTAGATGGCAGGTTGTATAAAGAGAAGCTAGTGATGTGGGGGTTCTCTCATAACCCTCAGTCCCCAGGTGGGTAGATGGCAGGTTGAATAAAGAGAAGCTAGTGATGTGGGGGTTCTCTCATAAGCCTCAGTCCCCAGGTGGGTAGATGGCAGGTTGTATAAAGAGAAGCTAGTGATGTGGGGGTTCTCTCATAACCCTCAGTCCCCAGGTGGGTAGATGGCAGGTTGTATAAAGAGAAGCTAGTGATGTGGGGGTTCTCTCATAACCCTCAGTCCCCAGGTGGGTAGATGGCAGGTTGTATAAAGAGAAGCTAGTGATGTGGGGGTTCTCTCATAACCCTCAGTCCCCAGGTGGGTAGATGGCAGGTTGAATAAAGAGAAGCTAGTGATGTGGGGGTTCTCTCATAACCCTCAGTCCCCAGGTGGGTAGATGGCAGGTTGTATAAAGAGAAGCTAGTGATGTGGGGGTTCTCTCATAACCCTCAGTCCCCAGGTGGGTAGATGGCAGGTTGTATAAAGAGAAGCTAGTGATGTGGGGGTTCTCTCATAACCCTCAGTCCCCAGGTGGGTAGATGGCAGGTTGTATAAAGAGAAGCTAGTGATGAGGGGGTTCTCTCATAACCCTCAGTCCCCAGGTGGGTAGATGGCAGGTTGTATAAAGAGAAGCTAGTGATGAGGGGGTTCTCTCATAACCCTCAGTCCCCAGGTGGGTAGATGGCAGGTTGAATAAAGAGAAGCTAGTGATGAGGGGGTTCTCTCATAACCCTCAGTCCCCAGGTGGGTAGATGGCAGGTTGAATAAAGAGAAGCTAGTGATGTGGGGGTTCTCTCATAACCCTCAGTCCCCAGGTGGGTAGATGGCAGGTTGAATAAAGAGAAAACAATAGGCTACATAAAACAATCCATAAATGTATAATTATTGTGCCATTTACACAAAACATTAAGGACTCCTTTCTGTCCATGACAGACTGACCAGGTGAATCCAGGTGAAAGATATGATCCCTTATTGATGTCAGTTGTAGATGAAGGGGAGGAGACAGGTTAAAGAAGGATTTTAAGCCTGGAGACAATTGAGACATGGATTGTGTATGTGTGCTATTAAGAGGGGTAATGAGCAACACAACATTTTTAAGAACATTTAAAACGGGTATGGTAGTAGGTGCCATGCACACCGGTTTGTGTCAAGAACTGCAACGCTGCTGGGTTTTTCACGCTCGTGTTTCACAACCCAAAGGACATCCAGCCAACTTGACACATTGGAGTCAACATGGACCAGCATCCCTGTGGAAGGCAACACCTGTAGAATCTATTCTGTTCTGAGGACAAAAGGGGGGAGGGAGTGAGGGGGGGGGGGGGGGGTCCTTATTATCTAGTCCACTCAGTGTATAACCTGTAGGCTACACTGCTCAGTTAGAGTAATATCAAGTCCACTCAGTGTATAACCTATAGGCTACACTGCTCAGTTAGAGTAATATCTAGTCCACTCAGTGTATAACCTGTAGGCTACACTGCTCAGTTAGAGTAATATCTAGTCCACTCAGTGTATAACCTATAGACTACACTGCTCAGTAAGAGTAATATCTAGTCCACTCAGTGTATAACCTGTAGACTACACTGCTCAGTCAGAGAAACATTTTGTCCACTCAGTGTATAACCTATAGACTACACTGCTCAGTTAGAGTAATATCTAGTCCACTCAGTGTATAACCTATAGACTACACTGCTCAGTTAGAGTAATATCTAGTCCACTCAGTGTATAACCTATAGACTACACTGCTCAGTTAGAGTAATATCTAGTCCACTCAGTGTATAACCTGTAGACTACACTGCTCAGTTAGAGTAATATCTAGAACACCCAGTGTATAACCTGTAGACTACACTGCTCAGTTAGAGTAATATCTAGTCCACTCAGTGTATAACCTGTAGACTACACTGCTCAGTTAGAGTAATATCTAGTCCACTCAGTGTATAACCTGTAGACTACACTGCTCAGTTAGAGTAATATCTAGTCCACTCAGTGTATAACCTATAGACTACACTGCTCAGAGTAATATCTAGTCCACTCAGTGTATAACCTATAGACTACACTGCTCAGTTAGAGTAATATCTAGTCCACTCAGTGTATAACCTATAGACTACACTGCTCAGTTAGAGTAATATCTAGTCCACTCAGAGTATAACATGTAGGCTACACTGCTCAGTTAGAGTAATATCTAGTCCACCTTTAGACTACACTGCTCAGAGTAATATCTAGTCCACTCAGTGTATAACCTATAGACTACACTGCTCAGTTAGAGTAATATCTAGTCCACTCAGTGTATAACCTGTAGACTACACTGCTCAGTTAGAGTAATATCTAGTCCACTCAGTGTATAACCTGTAGGCTACACTGCTCAGTTAGAGTAATATCTAGTCCACTCAGTGTATAACCTGTAGGCTACACTGCTCAGTTAGAGTCCATCTGTTAAGGTGCCTCTTTATCAGCATCATAAATAATAATAATAATAAAATAGAATAATACCTACTGACATGGAGACAGACGGACCAGATTCTCCCTGTAAAGTGGGACTAGAGGAAGAGAAGAAACACCCTGGACACCGTCAGGAGAGGTTTCAGAATAATAACTACTGAAATGGAGACAGACGGACCAGATTCTCCCTGTAAAGTGGGACTAGAGGAAGAGAAGAAACACCCTGGACACCGTCAGGAGACGTTTCAGAATAATAACTACTGAAATGGAGACAGACGGACCAGATTCTCCCTGTAAAGTGGGACTAGAGGAAGAGAAGAAACACCCTGGACACCGTCAGGAGAGGTTTCAGAATAATAACTACTGAAATGGAGAAAGACGGACCAGATTCTCCCTGTAAAGTGAGACTAGAGGAAGAGAAGAAACACCCTGGACACCGCCAGGAGAGGTTTCAGAATAATAACTACTGAAATGGAGACAGACGGACCAGATTCTCCCTGTAAAGTGGGACTAGAGGAAGAGAAGAAACACCCTGGACACCGTCAGGAGACGTTTCAGAATAATAACTACTGAAATGGAGACAGACGGACCAGATTCTCCTTGTAAAGTGGGACTAGAGGAAGAGAAGAAACACCCTGGACACCGTCAGGAGAGGTTTCAGAATAATAACTACTGAAATGGAGAAAGACGGACCAGATTCTCCCTGTAAAGTGAGACTAGAGGAAGAGAAGAAACACCCTGGACACCGTCAGGAGAGGTTTCAGAATAATAACTACTGAAATGGAGACAGACGGACCAGATTCTCCCTGTAAAGTGGGACTAGAGGAAGAGAAGTTTAATAAATCCATAGAGGCGCTGAAAGAGGACCTCCAGCATTCTACCATTTTGACTCCAATATGGGAACAATGGATCAAACTGGATCAAACTGGTCATCATTTCCCTGCTGACGGAACATTCCAATCTAATAAAGAACTCAGAGATGTTGTTGTGGTCTGGAACAATAAATAACATTAAGCTGGAACACACCAAGAAATATTATTTTGTGTGGAAGTGCTGACTGACGATGAATAAACTTTACATGAAATAAATAATGTCCCACACTCCATGTATAAACTCCATATATAAACTCCATATATTCTGCCCCTGAACAGGCAGTTAACCCACTGTTCCTAGGCCGTCATTGAAAATAAGAATTTGTTCTTAACTGACCTGCCTAGTTAAATAAAGGTAAAAAAAAAAAAAAAAAATATATATATATATATATATATATAAACTCCATATATAAACTCCATATATAAACTCCATATATAAACTCCATGTATAAACTCCATGTATAAACTCCATATATAAACTCCATATATAAACTCCATATATAAACTCCATGTATAAACTCCATGTATAAACTCCATATATAAACTCCATATATAAACTCCATATATAAACTCCATATATAAACTCCATATATAAACTCCATGTATAAACTCCATGTATAAACTCCATATTTAAACTCCATATATTAACTCCATATATAAACTCCATATATTAACTCCATGTATAAACTCCATATATAAACTCCATATATTAACTCCATGTATAAACTCCATATATTAACTCCATGTATAAACTCCATATATAACCTCCATATATAAACTCCCAGTAATTTATTGGGTATTTACCAACGTTTCAGCATCACTGTGTCTTCTTCAGGGTGATGTCATGAATACTTGAACCAGGTTATGGAGACAAACAGTGTAATTAGTGCAACCAATGACAATAGTGAGGGGTGTGTCAGAATGATTAAGATAATTAGAATGAATTGATGAAACTGTTAACAAAACAATAGTTTATGGCATATTGAATATAGTAGGCTATTATATATTCACCCAAACAACTTGGTATAAGTCATTGACAGAGTGCCACTGCTTGGAGCTAAGGTTGGGTTGGGTTAGGGTTAGGGTTAGTGTTGGGTTGGGTTAGTGTTGGGTTGGGTTGGGTTGGGGCTGGGTTGGGTTGGGTTAGTGTTGGGTTGGGTTAGGGTTAGGGTTGTGTTAGGGTTAGGTTAGTGTTGGGTTGGGTTGGGGTTGGGTTGGGTTAGTGTTGGGTTGTGTTAGGGTTAGGTTAGTGTTGGGTTAGGTTGGGTTGGGGTACGGTAGGGTTGTGTTAGGTTTAGGGTTGGGTTAGGGTTAGGGTTGGGATAGGGTTGGTTTAGGGTTGAGTTAGGTTTAGGGTTGGCTTAGGGTTGAGTTAGGTTTAGGGTTGAGTTAGGTTTAGGGTTGGGTTGGTGTTAGTGTTGGGTTAGTGTTGGGTTGGGGTTAGGGTTAGTGTTTGTTTAGGGTTAAGGTTAGGGTTGGTTTGGGGTTGGGTTAGGGTTGGGTTGGGTTGAAGCCAGCATGTGGATGGACATGAGTCTAATGTTTAAGGATATATAATTCATTCTCTGTATTGACCTGATTGAGTCTAAGTTTAAGGATTTATATTTCATTCTCTGGCTGTATTGACCTGATTGAGCCATATTTCTAGTCCTGTAAACAGAGAGACAACAACATACATGGAATTGTGTTTGACACGGATTCATGTATTTTTATTTTTTTAAACTAAAACATTTTAGTCATGTTAATTTGTAACTCTCTCTGTATGGCAGATTCTCAGTAGGTTTCCATAATCCATTAACCTAACAGCCTGGCAGGTCTACACAGTGAGAGAGAGAGTGAGAAAGAGAGAGAGAGAGAGAGAGAGAGAGAGAGAGAGAGAGAGAGAGTTTAGGTACTGTGGGATTATTTAATCAGTTTAGCTCATTGGACAGGTCAGAGTCTATGTTTGTGAGAGAGAGGGGAGTGTGGAGACTGTAGAGGGGGAGACGGAGAGAGGAGCGAAGAGGGAGAGAGGAGACCGGAGACATTATCACCACCTACCACTAGAGGGCGAATAATACACCGTTTTGTTAGTTTGTCATTCTTACATTCATGGTAACAAAATTAACCCTCCTCAAATGGCACCCTATTCCCCATAATGCACTACACAGCCCTATAGGCCCTGGTCAAAGTAGTGCACTACGTAGGGAATAGGGTTCCATAGGGCTCTGGTCTAAAGTAGTGTACTATATAGGGAATAGGGTGCCATAGGGCTCTGGTCAAGTAGTGCACTATATAGGGAATAGGGTGCCATAGGGCCCTGGTCTAAAGTAGTGCCCTATGTAGGGAATAGGGTGGCACTTGGGACAGGCCTCAGGCTTGAATCACTGGTCCTGGAGACGGCTAGTTGTTCCAACGGTGTTGTTTTTAATGATTAACCTTGAAATGCAGTGGACTGAATCAGGGTCACAGTGTTTCTTGGAAGTCTTAAACAAATCTACTTTGAGACAAAGGTATCCACCTCACACACATGGTTATGGGCTTAAAAACAAGAAGACACCTTTACCATGTCAGATATGGAGTTGAAATGGATTCTATATTGGTTTTTCATCCCAATATTACACTTTATATACATCACAGATGACTGAAATATAGCAAACCCATTTGGCAGAGAAACACCGTATTTTCGGCATAAAAAAAATGAATTCTTTATTAATTATGAAATTATAAAAAATATGAATAACATTCCACCATGAGTTCACTAGGTAATCTGACTGCAGGAAAGGACTCCAGGTAATAATGATACAATATGAATAACATTCCACCATGAGGTCACTAGGTAATCTGACTGCAGGAAAGGACTCCAGGTAATAATGATAAAATATGAATAACATTCCACCATGAGGTCACTAGGTAATCTGACTGCAGGAAAGGACTCCAGGTAATAATGATACAATATGAATAACATTCCACCATGAGGTCACTAGGTAATCTGACTGCAGGAAAGGACTCCAGGTAATAATGATAAAATATGAATAACATTCCACCATGAGGTCACTAGGTAATCTGACTGCAGGAAAGGACTCCAGGTAATAATGATAAAATATGAATAACATTCCACCCAGGAAAGTGATAGCTACACAGCAATGTTATTGGAAACCCATGGCTTTTCTCGTAAGCAGGTTAAACTGGTTTTCTGTTTATGCTTACATGGGGTCAATGCCACTAAACTTTAACAGAACTGATGGAATCCTAAATTAATCAGTAACAGAAATTACACAAAGTTTCCTGACATTGGGGAGGTGAATAAACTGTTCCCTTGGTTTCTGTCTCAACACAAAGGAAAATCTCACTGACTTGACATGTTCTGGTTTTGAATTCAGGCTGCAAGGTAAGGATCCTGCCAGAGATTATTGTAAAGTGTGTAGAGACATAAAATGTATGGTGTTATTTTAGTATAGTGAATGACAGTAAAACACTCAGATCTAACAGTCCATTTCACCCGGGACAGCTACGTGACAGTTCAATCATACAAAATGGCGCTAACTGGGCGTAGGCAAGTCACATTCGAAAACATGTTTTTCATATATTCCTATATTGTGTTTTTTTACAATTTGTATATTTTTTATGTAAAAATTGTAAATCATCTTTCAGAATATCAGAACATTTGTTGTTTTCTAAATTACAATGATCTCCTGCTTCCTGTGTAGTTTGGTATGAAACCACTGAACAGACTTTTCTTAACATAGTTATTATGAACTGAATTCAGTAACAGCAGAATAATATCAGACCTGTTGAACAAAGCAACACACTAGAATGAGAGGAATTATTAAAAGACAAAGTGACACATTATTATTATTAATATTACATTTTTATATATATTATATTGTTATTATTATGATTATGGTGAAAAATATAAATCACGACTACCTGTTGATGTGATGCATTAAATCACCTGACTGTTTGGATATGTCTGTTAGTAAATGTTTTATTTCTAAGAGATAATTAATAATAGAGAACAATTGACATTCAATAATTAGTTGTCACTGTGTTAACCACAACCAACGTGCTGGATCTCTGTTTAGTTGTCACTGTGTTAACCACAACCAACATGTTGGATCTCTGTTTAGTTGTCACTGTGTTAACCACAACCAACATGTTGGATCTCTGTTTAGTTGTCACTGTGTTAACCACAACCAACATGTTGGATCTCTGTTTAGTTGTCACTGTGTTAACCACAACCAACATGCTGGATCTCTGTTTAGGGGTCAGTGCTGTAAAGTAAGTCTCTCTGGGGAGAAAGAGGATGGGGGTCTCTGACTCTAAAAGTGGTCTCTCTGGGGAACATGGCACCAAAGCTAAGAGGTGAGATGACATTTTTTTAAAGAATTTATGAAGAGTTTATATCCAAAACGCTATATCCACCATTTTTTCACATTTGTGTTTTTTTAAGGCTGATGGGTGTGTAAAATATTACTGTTCTAAGATATTAAATTCATAGATTTGAGCTTTTATTGTTGCATTCTCTAGATTCTCCCATTTCATTTGCGCTATAGAGCCCCACAGTGGAGGTGTCATAATACCCATGACACCTAGCGGTCAAACAGGGAAATAGTTCCAATAGTTTTATAGAGCCCCACAGTGGAGGTGTCGTAATAGCCATAACACCTAGTGGTCAAACAGGGAAATGGTTCCAATAGTTTTATAGAGCCCCACAGTGGAGGTGTTATAATACCCATAACACCTAGTGGTCAAACAGGGAAATAGTTCCAATAGTTTTATAGAGCCCCACAGTGGAGGTGTCATATTACCCATAACACCTAGTGGTCAAACAGGGAAATGGTTCCAATAGTTTTATAGAGCCCCACAGTGGAGGTGTCGTAATACCCATAACACCTAGTGGTCAAACAGGGAAATAGTTCCAATAGTTTTATAGAGCCCCACAGTGGAGGTGTCATATTACCCATAACACCTAGCGGTCAAACAGGGAAATGGTTCTAATAGTTGTTCCAATAAAAAACATGAGCTGGTGCACACCCAGATAAAAAAAATGTATGTGGAGGTTTTGACTAACGGCTAATAAACTATGCTAAGTCCATGCTCAAACTCCATGTATAAACTCCATATATAAACTCCATGTATAAACTCCATATATTAACTCCATGTATAAACTCCATATATAAACTCCATATATAAACTCCATATATAAACTCCATGTATTAACTCCATATATAAACTCCATATATAAACTCCATATATAAACTCCATATATAAACTCCATATATAAACTCCATATATAAACTCCATATATAAACTCCATGTATTTACATTTACATTTAAGTCATTTAGCAGACGCTCTTATCCAGAGCGACTTACAAATTGGTGCATTCACCTTATGATATGCAGTGGAACAACCACTTTACAATAGTGCATCTAACTCTTTTAAGGGGGGGGGGGGTTAGAAGGATTACTTTATCCTATCCTAGGTATTCCTTAAAGAGGTGGGGTTTCAGGTGTCTCCGGAAGGTGGTGATTGACTCCGCTGACCTGGCGTCGTGAGGGAGTTTGTTCCACCATTGGGGTGCCAGAGCAGCGAACAGTTTTGACTGGGCTGAGCGGGAACTGTACTTCCTCAGAGGTAGGGAGGCGAGCAGGCCAGAGGTGGATGAACGCAGTGCCCTTGTTTGGGTGTAGGGCCTGATCAGAGCCTGAAGGTACGGAGGTGCCGTTCCCCTCACAGCTCCGTAGGCAAGCACCATGGTCTTGTAGCGGATGCAAGCTTCAACTGGAAGCCAGTGGAGAGAGCGGAGGAGCGGGGTGACGTGAGAGAACTTGGGAAGGTTGAACACCAGACGGGCTGCGGCGTTCTGGATGAGTTGTAGGGGTTTAATGGCACAGGCAGGGAGCCCAGCCAACAGCGAGTTGCAGTAATCCAGACGGGAGATGACAAGTGCCTGGATTAGGACCTGCGCCGCTTCCTGTGTGAGGCAGGGTCGTACTCTGCGAATGTTGTAGAGCATGAACCTACAGGAACGGGTCACCGCCTTGATGTTAGTTGAGAACGACAGGGTGTTGTCCAGGATCACGCCAAGGTTCTTAGCACTCTGGGAGGAGGACACAATGGAGTTGTCAACAGTGATGGCGAGATCATGGAACGGGCAGTCCTTCCCCGGGAGGAAGAGCAGCTCCGTCTTGCCGAGGTTCAGCTTGAGGTGGTGATCCGTCATCCACACTGATATGTCTGCCAGACATGCAGAGATGCGATTCGCTACCTGGTTATCAGAAGGGGGAAAGGAGAAGATTAATTGTGTGTCGTCTGCATAGCAATGATAGGAGAGACCATGTGAGGATATGACAGAGCCAAGTGACTTGGTGTATAGCGAGAATAGGAGAGGGCCCAGAACAGAGCCCTGGGGGAGAGCACGTGGTGCGGAGACAGATTCTCGCCACGCCACCTGGTAGGAGCGACCTGTCAGGTAGGACGCAATCCAAGCGTGGGCCGCGCCGGAGATGCCCAACTCGGAGGGTGGAGAGGAGGATCTGATGGTTCACAGTATCAAAGGCAGCCGATAGGTCTAGAAGGATGAGAGCAGAGGAGATAGAGTTAGCTTTAGCAGTGCGGAGCGCCTCCGTGACACAGAGAAGAGCAGTCTCAGTTGAATGACTAGTCTTGAAACCTGACTGATTTGGATCAAGAAGGTCATTCTGAGAGAGATAGCAGGAGAGCTGGCCAAGGACGGCACGTTCAAGAGTTTTGGAGAGAAAAGAAAGAAGGGATACTGGTCTGTAGTTGTTGACATCGGAGGGATCGAGTGTAGGTTTTTTCAGAAGGGGTGCAACTTTCGCTCTCTTGAAGACGGAAGGGACGTAGCCAGCGGTCAAGGATGAGTTGATGAGCGAGGTGAGGTAAGGGAGAAGGTCTCCGGAAATGGTCTGGAGAAGAGAGGAGGGGATAGGGTCAAGCGGGCAGGTTGTTGGGCGGCCGGCCGTCACAAGACGCGAGATTTCATCTGGAGAGAGAGGGGAGAAAGAGGTCAAAGCACAGGGTAGGGCAGTGTGAGCAGAACCAGCGGTGTCGTTTGACTTAGCAAACGACGATCGGATGTCGTCGACCTTCTTTTCAAAATGGTTGACGAAGTCATCCGCAGAGAGGGAGGAGGGGGGAGAGGGGGAGGAGGATTCAGGAGGGAGGAGAAGGTGGCAAAGAGCTTCCTAGGGTTAGAGGCAGATGCTTGGAATTTAGAGTGGTAGAAAGTGGCTATAGCAGCAGAGACAGAAGAGGAGAATGTAGAGAGGAGGGAGTGAAAGTATGCCAGGTCCGCAGGGAGGTGAGTTTTCCTCCATTTCCGCTCGGCTGCCCGGAGCCCTGTTCTGTGAGCTCGCAATGAGTCGTCGAGCCACGGAGCAGGAGGAGAGGACCGAGCCGGCCTGGAGGATAGGGGACATAGAGAGTCAAAGGATGCAGAAAGGGAGGAGAGGAGGGTTGAGGAGGCAGAATCAGGAGATAGGTTGGAGAAGGTTTGAGCAGAGGGAAGAGATGATAGGATGGAAGAGGAGAGAGTAGCGGGAGAGAGAGAGCGAAGGTTGGGACGGCACGATACCATCCGAGTAGGGGCAGTGTGGGAAGTGTTGGATGAGAGCGAGAGGGAAAAGGATACAAGGTAGTGGTCGGAGACTTGGAGGGGAGTTGCAATGAGATTAGTGGAAGAACAGCATCTAGTAAAGATGAGGTCAAGCGTATTGCCTGCCTTGTGAGTAGGGGGGAAGGTGAGAGGGTGAGGTCAAAAGAGGAGAGGAGTGGAAAGAAGGAGGCAGAGAGGAATGAGTCAAAGGTAGACGTGGGGAGGTTAAAGTCACCCAGAACTGTGAGAGGTGAGCCATCCTCAGGAAAGGAACTTATCAAGGCGTCAAGCTCATTGATGAACTCTCCAAGGGAACCTGGAGGGTGATAAATGATAAGGATGTTAAGCTTGAAAGGGCTGGTAACTGTGACAGCATGGAATTCAAATGAGGCGATAGACAGATGGGTCAGGGGAGAAAGAGAGAATGTCCACTTGGGAGAGATGAGGATCCCAGTGCCACCACCCCGCTGACCAGAAGCTCTCGGGGTGTGCGAGAACACGTGGGCAGACGAGGAGAGAGCAGTAGGAGTAGCAGTGTTATCTGTGGTAATCCATGTTTCCGTCAGTGCCAAGAAGTCGAGGGACTGGAGGGAAGCATAGGCTGAGATGAACTCTGCCTTGTTGGCCGCAGATCGGCAGTTCCAGAGGCTGCCGGAGACCTGGAACTCCACGTGGGTCGTGCGCGCTGGAACCACCAGGTTAGAGTGGCAGCGGCCACGCGGTGTGAAGCGTTTGTATGGTCTGTGTAGAGAGGAGAGAAGAGGGATAGACAGACACATAGTTGACAGGCTACAGAAGAGGCTACGCTAATGCAAAGGAGATTGGAATGACAAGTGGACTACACGTCTCGAATGTTCTGAAAGTTAAGCTTACGTTGCAAAAAATCTTATTGACTAAAATGATACAGTACTGCTGGCTGGTGAAGTAGGCTAGCTAGCAGTGGCTGCGTTGTTGACTTTGTTTGAAAGTGTAGCTGGCTAGGTAACCTCGATAACTGGCTAGGTAACCTCGATAACCTCGATAATTACTCTAAACTACACAATTATCTTGGATACAAAGACAGCAAAGACAACTATGTAGCTAGCTAACACTACACTAATCAAGTCGTTCCGTTGTAATGTAATAGTTTCTACAGTGCTGCTATTCGGTAGAAGTTGGCTAGCTGGCTGGCTAGCTAGCAGTGTTGACTACGTTAGAAGGACGAAAATAGCTGGCTAGCTATATATATATAAACTCCATGTTTTATAAACTCCATGTATAAACTCCATATATAAACTCCATGTATAAACTCCATATATTAACTCCATGTATAAACTCCATATATAAACTCCATATATAAACTCCATATATAAACTCCATATATAAACTCCATATATTAACTCCATGTATAAACTCCATGTATAAACTCCATATATAAACTCCATATATAAACTCCATATATAAACTCCATATATAAACTCCATGTATAAACTCCATATATAAACTCCATATATAAACTCCATATATAAACTCCATATATAAACTCCATGTATAAACTCCATATATTAACTCCATATATAAACTCCATGTTTTATAAACTCCATATATTAACTCCATATATTAACTCCATGTATTAACTCCATGTATAAACTCCGTATATTAACTCCATGTATAAACTCCATGTTTTATAAACTCCATATATTAACTCCATATATTAACTCCGTATATAAACTCCATATATAAACTCCATGTATAAACTCCATATATAAACTCCATATATAAACTCCGTATATAAACTCCATATATAAACTCCATGTATAAACTCCATGTATAAACTCCATATATAAACTCCATATATAAACTCCATATATAAACTCCATATATAAACTCCATGTTTAAACTCCATATATAAACTCCATATATAAACTCCATATATAAACTCCATATATTAACTCCATATATAAACTCCATATATAAACTCCATATATAAACTCCATGTATAAACTCCATGTATAAACTCCATATATAAACTCCATATATAAACTCCATGTATAAACTCCATATATAACCTCCATATATAAACTCCATGTATAAACTCCATGTATAAACTCCATATATAACCTCCATATATAAACTCCATATATAAACTCCATATATAAACTCCATATATTAACTCCATGTATAATCTCCATGTATAAACTCCATGTATAAACTCCATATATAAACTCCATATATAAACTCCATGTATAAACTCCATATATAAACTCCATGTATAAACTCCATATATAAACTCCATATATAAACTCCATGTTTAAACTCCATGTATAAACTCCATATATAAACTCCATATATAAACTCCATGTATAAACTCCATATATTAACTCCATGTATAAACTCCATATATAAACTCCATATATTAACTCCATATATAAACTCCATGTATAAACTCCATATTTAAACTCCATATATTAACTCCATGTATAAACTCCATATATAAACTCCATATATTAACTCCATATATAAACTCCATATATTAACTCCATATATAAACTCCATATATAAACTCCATATATAAACTCCATGTATAAACTCCATATATAAACTCCCAGTAATTTATTGGGTATTTACCAACGTTTCAGCATCACTGTGCCTTCTTCAGGGTGATGTCATGAATACTTGAACCAGGTTATGGAGACAAACAGTGTAATTAGTGCAACCAATGACAATAGTGAGGGGTGTGTCATAATTATTAAGATAATCAGAATGAATTGATGAAACTGTTAACAAAAACTATAGTTTATGGCATATTGAATATATTAGGCTATTGTTATCATATGGAATAATATTTGAATATTGCACATCATTTTTTTGTTCCATGTAATGTTTTGGTTCAACCTTAATGCATAATAAACATCACCAACAGGGGAACATATTGGATCTGATAAGATGTAGAAAGAATATATCCATTTAAAAAGAGAATTGTTCACAAGGGCTTGAGATCAAAGTCAATATCCAGACCACTAGGGATCAATGTTTTTAGATGGGATATCCAGTAAGCCTCCCTTTGTAATAGTAGGATCTCCATGTTACCTCCTCTCCTTGGTAGAGCAACATGCTCAATGCCTGTGTATTTGAGGGAGGAGATGGGATGGTTAGCTTCAACAAAGTGAGCTGCTACTGGATAGTCAATGTTCTGTCACCTGATTGAGCTGCTACTGGATAGTCAATGTTCTGTCACCTGATTGAGCTGCTACTGGATAGTCAATGTTCTGTCACCTGATTGAGCTGCTACTGGATAGTCAATGTTCTGTCACCTGATTGAGCTGCTACTGGATAGTCAATGTTCTGACACCTGATTGAGCTGCTACTGGATAGTCAATGTTCTGTCACCTGATTGAGCTGCTACTGGATAGTCAATGTTCTGTCACCTGATTGAGCTGCTACTGGATAGTCAATGTTCTGTCACCTGATTGAGCTGCTACTGGATAGTCAATGTTCTGATTGAGCTGCTACTGGATAGTCAATGTTCTGATTGAGCTGCTACTGGATAGTCAATGTTCTGTCACCTGATTGAGCTGCTACTGGATAGTCAATGTTCTGATTGAGCTGCTACTGGATAGTCAATGTTCTGTCACCTGATTGAGCTGCTACTGGATAGTCAATGTTCTGATTGAGCTGCTACTGGATAGTCAATGTTCTGTCACCTGATTGAGCTGCTACTGGATAGTCAATGTTCTGTCACCTGATTGAGCTGCTACTGGATAGTCAATGTTCTGTCACCTGATTGAGCTGCTACTGGATAGTCAATGTTCTGTCACCTGATTGAGCTGCTACTGGATAGTCAATGTTCTGATTGAGCTGCTACTGGATAGTCAATGTTCTGATTGAGCTGCTACTGGATAGTCAATGTTCTGACACCTGATTGAGCTGCTACTGGATAGTCAATGTTCTGATTGAGCTGCTACTGGATAGTCAATGTTCTGACACCTGATTGAGCTGCTACTGGATAGTCAATGTTCTGTCACCTGATTGAGCTGCTACTGGATAGTCAATGTTCTGTCACCTGATTGAGCTGCTACTGGATAGTCAATGTTCTGACACCTGATTGAGCTGCTACTGGATAGTCAATGTTCTGACACCTGATTGAGCTGCTACTGGATAGTCAATGTTCTGACACCTGATTGAGCTGCTACTGGATAGTCAATGTTCTGATTGAGCTGCTACTGGATAGTCAATGTTCTAACACCTGATTGAGCTGTGGTGTTCAGCTATGTGTTGTTTTAATTGTCTTTCACAACTGGGAACTGGGAAGTTTGAATTATGACGTCAGTGATCTTCAGGTCGGAGCTCTAGAAAGAGGCCAAGTTCCCCACTTGTAATTTCGAGTTGGATGACTGTTCAAACCTTATTTTCTCAGTCGGAGCTCATTTTTTCCCCAGTTTCCAGTTGTCTTGAATGCAGCAGATATCATGCTGGATTAAAAGCACGGCCAATGTATTCAACCTTTTCTGTCTCATGGTGTTGCATGTGAATGTTTATCCTTTTGAGCTTGGAAAAGAGACCCTTAAACGCAGAATTGGACCACACCCCCTCGCCACTGAATTGCTGGCTAGTAATTGCTTTGCAATGCTTGCAGTTAGCCACTGATTAATTCCAAACCACTCATTCCACACCACTCATTCCACACCACTCATTCCAAACCACTCATTCCAAACCACTCATTCTAAACCACTCATTCTAAACCACTCATTCTAAACCACTCATTCTAAACCACTCATTCCAAACCACTCATTCTAAACCACTCATTCTAAACCACTCATTCCACACCACTCATTCCACACCACTCATTCCACACCACTCATTCCAAACCACTCATTCTAAACCACTCATTCCACACCACTCATTCTAAACCACTCATTCCAAACCACTCATTCCACACCACTCATTCCAAACCACTCATTCCACACCACTCATTCCAAACCACTCATTCTAAACCACTCATTCCACACCACTCATTCCAAACCACTCATTCTAAACCACTCATTCCACACCACTCATTCCACACCACTCATTCCAAACCACTCATTCCAAACCACTCATTCTAAACCACTCATTCCACACCACTCATTCCAAACCACTCATTCCAAACCACTCATTCTAAACCACTCATTCCACACCACTCATTCCACACCACTCATTCTAAACCACTCATTCCAAACCACTCATTCTAAACCACTCATTCCAAACCACTCATTCCAAACCACTCATTGCCAGCTAAGATTTTGAACGTATGATGTTGACATGATCAGTCCAATCAAAGCTACGGTAGATATAACTTGATGTTCATTTTATCTGTGGCCAATGACCTTGAGACTTTTGGATGGGCACTTCTAATGTAACTCTATGGCAGCACCCAATGGGCTTGAATTCTCCAGCTCTCCCTGTAGATTTAGTGGTGACGTAGTGTCTCAATGAGTGACAGAACACAGAGCCAATCAAGGCGCAACAACAGAACATTACCAACCCCTACGCTCAGTATTTCCCGCTGGCTGCCCCACCACCACAGAAAGCACTGAGCTAGGCTGAAACACCTGCATTTTGGAGCTGCCTTAACCTAACTGGTTAGGACAACTGATGAGGTTATTATCCAGATACCTGCTGGTACCTCTTAACTGGTTAGGACAGCTCATGAGGATATTATCCAGACACCTGCTGGTACCTCTTAACTGGTTAGGACAGCTCATGAGGATATTATCCAGATACCTGCTGGTACCTCTTAACTGGTTAGGACAGCTCATGAGGATATTATCCAGATACCTGCTGGTACCTCTTAACTGGTTAGGACAGCTCATGAGGATATTATCCAGACACCTGCTGGTACCTCTTAACTGGTTAGGACAGCTCATGAGGTTATTATCCAGATACCTGCTGGTACCTCTTAACTGGTTAGGACAGCTCATGAGGTTATTATACCTGCTGGTACCTCTTAACTGGTTAGGACAGCTCATGAGGCTATTATCCAGATACCTGCTGGTACCTCTTAACTGGTTAGGACAGCTCATGAGGTTATTATACCTGCTGGTACCTCTTAACTGGTTAGGACAGCTCATGAGGTTATTATACCTGCTGGTACCTCTTAACTGGTTAGGACAGCTCATGAGGTTATTATCCAGATACCTGCTGGTACCTCTTAACTGGTTAGGACAGCTCATGAGGTTATTATACCTGCTGGTACCTCTTAACTGGTTAGGACAGCTCATGAGGTTATTATACCTGCTGGTACCTCTTAAATGGTTAGGACAGCTCATGAGGTTATTATACCTGCTGGTACCTCTTAACTGGTTAGGACAGCTCATGAGGTTATTATACCTGCTGGTACCTCTTACCTGGTTAGGACAGCTCATGAGGTTATTATACCTGCTGGTACCTCTTAACTGGTTAGGACAGCTCATGAGGTTATTATCCAGATACCTGCTGGTACCTCTTAACTGGTTAGTACAGCTCATGAGGTTATTATACCTGCTGGTACCTCTTAACTGGTTAGGACAGCTCATGAGGCTATTATACCTGCTGGTACCTCTTAACTGATTAGGACAGCTCATGAGGTTATTATACCTGCTGGTACCTCTTAACTGGTTAGGACAGCTCATGAGGCTATTATACCTGCTGGTACCTCTTAACTGGTTAGGACAGCTCATGAGGCTATTATCCAGACACCTGCTGGTACCTCTTAACTGGTTAGGACAGCTCATGAGGTTATTATACCTGCTGGTACCTCTTAACTGGTTAGGACAGCTCATGAGGTTATTATACCTGCTGGTACCTCTTAACTGGTTAGGACAGGTCATGAGGTTATTATACCTGCTGGTACCTCTTAACTGGTTAGGACAGCTCATGAGGTTATTATCCAGATACCTGCTGGTACCTCTTAACTGGTTAGGACAGCTCATGAGGTTATTATACCTGCTGGTACCTCTTAACTGGTTAGAACAGCTCATGAGGTTATTATACCTGCTGGTACCTCTTAACTGGTTAGGACAGCTCATGAGGTTATTATCCAGATACCTGCTGGTACCTCTTAACTGGTTAGGACAGCTCATGAGGTTATTATACCTGCTGGTACCTCTTAACTGGTTAGGACAGCTCATGAGGTTATTATACCTGCTGGTACCTCTTAACTGGTTAGGACAGCTCATGAGGTTATTATACCTGCTGGTACCTCTTAACTGGTTAGGACAGCTGATGAGGTTATTATACCTGCTGGTATACCTATTATACTATCCAGGGAGAAAACTAAACTAATCTTCTGAAATGTCATTTGTGGTCTTATGCTGCCATCTATTGGAATTATGTGGCAACTGCAGTAGTACTGAATAATGTGTAATTCCTTCCTAAAGTAGTAATTTCTCAGAAATGCAAAATAAAACATGTTCTAGTTCATTTTACTGCTTACAACCATAAAATAACCATTTAGAGCATAACAAACAATGAAACTGACATAAACCTAAAACATTATACATTTTGTTAATTATATTTTAAAAAATAAAACATTTAGATGGGTGACATTATCTGCCAAAGTAACAGCCCTGTAGACAAAGAAGAGCTCTCCAGTAGGAACCAAAACATTCATAGGACATTTTCTCAAAAGTGAGGTTTCAAGGTTATCATCTTTCAAAGCAGAATTACTTTCCCATTGTTCCTCAAGTGTAGTGTATAATATACCATTTTCTAGCTCTGAGTCTCTACTTTATCCAATGTGAAAAACACGATTTCAAATATTGCTACATAAGACCGAATCGAGCCGGTCGGTCACATCTGACTGTGTAAAACCTAGCAGTACTATTGATTCTCTGAGAGTGAGGCAGATATATATTATTACTGAAAAAAACCTAGCAGTACCACTGATTTCACTGAGAGTGAGGCAGATATATATTATTACTGTGTAAAACCTAGCAGTACTACTGATTTCTCTGAGAGTGAGGCAGATATATATTATTACTGTATAAAACCTAGCAGTTCTACTGATTTCTCTGAGAGTGAGGCAGATATATATTATTACCGTGTAAAACCTAGCAGTACTACAGATTTCTCTGAGAGTGAGGCAGATATATATTATTACTGTATAAAACCTAGCAGTACCACTGATTTCACTGAGAGTGAGGCAGATATATATTATTACTGTATAAAACCTAGCAGTACTACTGATTTCTCTGAGAGTGAGGCAGATATATATTATTATTGTGTAAAACCTAGCAGTACTACTGATTTCTCTGAGAGTGAGGCAGATATATATTATTACTGTGTAAAACCTAGCAGTACTACTGATTTCTCTGAGAGTGTGGCAGATATATATTATTACTGTGTAAAACCTAGCAGTACTACTGATTTCTCTGAGAGTGAGACAGATATATATTATTACTGTGTAAAACCTAGCAGTACTACTGATTTCACTGAGAGTGAGGCAGATATATATTATTACTGTGTAAAACCTAGCAGTACTACTGATTTCACTGAGAGTGAGGCAGATATATATTATTACTGTATAAAACCTAGCAGTACTACTGATTTCTCTGAGAGTGAGACAGATATATATTATTACTGTGTAAAACCTAGCAGTACTACTGATTTCTCTGAGCGTGAGGCAGATATATATTATTACTGTTACTGTAATATATACACTGCTCAAAAAAATAAAGGGAACACTTAAACAACACAATGTAACTCCAAGTCAATCACACTTCTGTGAAATCAAACTGTCCACTTAGGAAGCAACACTGATTGACAATAAATTTCACATGCTGTTGTGCAAATGGAATAGACAAAAGGTGGAAATTATAGGCAATTAGTAAGACACCCCCAAAAAAGGAATGGTTCTGCAGGTGGTGACCACACACCACTTCTCAGTTCCTATGCTTCATGGCTGATGTTTTGGTCACTTTTGAATGCTGGCGGTGCTTTCACTCTAGTGGTAGCATGAGACGGAGTCTACAACCCACACAAGTGGCTCAGGTAGTGCAGTTCATCCAGGATGGCACATCAATGCGAGCTGTGGCAAAAAGGTTTGTTGTGTCTGTCAGCGTAGTGTCCAGAGCATGGAGGCGCTACCAGGAGACAGGCCAGTACATCAGGAGACGTGGAGGAGGCCGTAGGAGGGCAACAACACAGCAGCAGGACCGCTACCTCCGCCTTTGTGCAAGGAGGTGCACTGCCAGAGCCCTGCAAAATGACCTCCAGCAGGCCACAAATGTGCATGTGTCAGCATATGGTCTCACAAGGGGTCTGAGGATCTCATCTCGGTACCTAATGGCAGCCAGGCTACCTCTGGCGAGCACATGGAGGGCTGTGCGGCCCCACAAAGAAATGCCACCCCACACCATGACTGACCCACCGCCAAACCGGTCATGCTGGAGGATGTTGCAGGCAGCAGAACGTTCTCCACGGTGTCTCCAGACTCTATCACGTCTGTCACATGTGCTCATGTGCTCAGTGTGAACCTGCTTTCATCTGTGAAGAGCACAGGGCGACAGTGACGAATTTGCCAATCTTGGTGTTCTCTGGCAAATGCCAAACGTCCTGCACGGTGTTGGGCTGTAAGCACAACCCCCACCTGTGGACGTCGGGCCCTCATACCACCCTCATGGAGTCTGTTTCTGACCGTTTGAGCAGACACATGCACATTTGTGGCCTGTTGGAGGTCATTTTGCAGGGCTCTGGCAGTGCACCTCCTTGCACAAAGGCGGAGGTAGCGGTCCTGCTGCTGGGTTGTTGCCCTCCTACGGCCTCCTCCACGTCTCCTGATGTACTGGCCTGTCTCCTGGTAGCGCCTCCATGGTCTGGACACTACGCTGACAGACACAGCAAACCTTTTTGCCACAGCTCGCATTGATGTGCCATCCTGGATGAGCTGCACTACCTGAGCCACTTGTGTGGGTTGTAGACTCCGTCTCATGCTACCACTAGAGTGAAAGCACCGCCAGCATTCAAAAGTGACCAAAACATTAGCCAGGAAGCATAGGAACTAAGAAGTGGTCTGTGGTCACCACCTGCAGAACCATTCCTTTTTTGGGGGTGTCTTACTAATTGCCTATAATTTCCACCTTTTGTCTATTCCATTTGCACAACAGCATGTGAAATTTATTGTCAATCAGTGTTGCTTCCTAAGTGGACAGTTTGATTTCACAGAAGTGTGATTGACTTGGAGTTACATTGTGTTGTTTAAGTGTTCCCTTTATTTTTTTGAGCAGTGTATTATTACAAAAAAGCATGTTTATTTGACTCTCTGAAATGAAACCATCAAGTGATAGATTTTAAACAAATACATGTCTGTCACTGAACATCCCCATGCCATGATTAGATAGTGGAAAAACACACCATTCTCTTTCATAATTTCTTTAAACAATAAAATCTCATTTACCAACATTTCTGAAAAGTGAAACATAGCATTTTGGAATGAAACTCTTCTTATGTTTCCCCATCTGAGCTCAGAGTAGATGAGATGTAATGTTTGTCTCTGTTGTGTTGAAGTCCAATCAAGCAGGAGAGACCAGCCTCCCCTGAACCCAGCTGTGTGTCCATGAAGAGTGACTGGTCTATGGGTCTACCGATACTGTTTAGAGAGGGAGACTTTTCTACTGAACAAAGGTAAGAAGAACTCATGGGTCATGGTCAGTGAGTTAAACAACACTGTCTCTAGTCATTTCTCCTCTCCCATTTTCCCATTTCTTTTTGTTCTTTTCATAATCCATAGGCTAATCCTTTTGTCCATTTTCATAGTCCTAAAACAATAATAATCAAACACAACATTCCCTCCCTGTGTGTGTGTGTGTGTGTGTGTGTGTGTGTGTGTGTGTGTGTGTGTGTGTGTGTGTGTGTGTGTGTGTGTGTGTGTGTGTGTGTGTGTGTGTGTGTGTGTGTGTGTGTGTGTGTGTGTGTGTGTGTGTGTGTGTCCAGCGTGTGTGTGTCTCCACTGCCGCCCCAAAATAAGGTGTTGGCCTATCACCGGCACATTTCTTGGGCTAGTTTTCTGGCCTTGTGGGCGGGTTTTGAGTGGTCATTGGGCTAGAAAAAGTAATTACATTAAATCACCTGACTGTTTGGATGTGTTTGTTAGTTAACTGTTTTATTTCTAAGAGATAATGAATAAAATAATTAGTTGTCACTGTGTTAACCACAACCAACATGCTGGATCTCTGTTTAGTTGTCACTGTGTTAACCACAACCAACATGCTGGATCTCTGTTTAGTTGTCACTGTGTTAACCACAACCAACATGTTGGATCTCTGTTTAGTTGTCACTGTGTTAACCACAACCAACATGTTGGATCTCTGTTTAGTTGTCACTGTGTTAACCACAACCAACATGTTGGATCTCTGTTTAGTTGTCACTGTGTTAACCACAACCAACATGCTGGATCTCTGTTTAGTTGTCACTGTGTTAACCACAACCAACATGCTGGATCTCTGTTTAGTTGTCACTGTGTTAACCACAACCAACATGTTGGATCTCTGTTTAGGGGTCAGTGCTCTAAAATGAGTCTCTCTGAGGAGAAAGAGGAGGGGGACCAAGTCTCTAAAATGAGTCTCACTGGGGAGAGAGAGGAGGGGGGCCCTGACTCTAAAATGAGTCTCTCTGGGGAGAGAGAGGAGGAAGGCCCTGACTCTAAAAGGAATGTCTCTGGGGAACATGGCACCAAATCTAAGAGGTGAGAGGACAATTAAAAAAAAATATATATTTTATGAAGAGTTTATATCCAAAACACTATATCCACCATCTTTTCACATTTGTGTTTTTTCATCAGAAATGAAGGCTTAAGGCTGTGTAAAATATTATTGTTCTAAGATTTTAAATTTATAGATGTTAGTATTTTACTGAGAACATCACAGCAAGATGAAACACATATTGTTGCATTCGCTAGATTCTCCCATTTCATTTGCGCTATAAAGCCCCACTCATAATACCCATAACACCTAGCGGTCAAACAGGGAAATGGTCCCAATAGTTTTATAGAGTCCCACAGTGGAGGTGTCATAATACCCATAACACCTAGCGGTCAAACAGGGAAATGGTTCCAATAGTTTTATAGAGCCCCACAGTGGAGGGGTCATAATACCCATAACACCTAGCAGTCAAACAGGGAAATGGTTCCAATAGTTTTATAGAGCCCCACAGTGGAGGTGTCATAATACCCATAACACCTAGTAGTCAAACAGGGAAATGGTTCCAATAGTTTTATAGAGCCCCACAGTGGAGGTGTCATAATACCCATAACACCTAGTGGTCAAACAGGGAAATGGTTCCAATAGTTTTATAGAGCCCCACAGTGGAGGTGTTATAATACCCATAACACCTAGTGGTCAAACAGGGAAATGGTTCCAATAGTTTTATAGAGCCCCACAGTGGAGGTGTCATAATACCCATAACACCTTGCGGTCAAACAGGGAAATGGTTCCAATAGTTTTATAGAGCCCCACAGTGGAGGTGTCATAATACCCATAAAACCTAGTGGTCAAACAGGGAAATGGTTCCAAATAGTTTTATAGAGCCCCACAGTGGAGGTGTCATAATACCCATAAAACCTAGTGGTCAAACAGGGAAATGGTTCCAATAGTTTTATAGAGCCCCACAGTGGAGGTGTCACAATACCCATAACACCTAGTGGTCAAACAGGGAAATGGTTCCAATAGATTTATAGAGCCCCACAGTGGAGGTGTCATAGTACCCATAACACCTGGTGGTCAAACAGGGAAATTGTTCCAATAGTTTTTCCACCATACATTTTTTCCATAGGGAATTGTAGAAACATTTAAAATAAGGGCTATGTAGGGTGGGGTGGCGCGGCGGTTCTTGTGGGCAAATTTTGCCTTCAAAATTTGTCATCAAAGTCTGGCATTCTCTGGATTTATGGTGCTTTCAAGACAACTTGGAACTCTGAAAAAAGCAAAGTCAAAAATGGCGTCATTGATCTTCAGGTCGGAGCTCTAGAAAAAGGCCAGAGTTCCCGACTTGGAATTTAGAGTTTAATGACCATTCAAGACGTATTTTCTCAGTCGGAGCTAGTTTTTTTCCGAGTTCCCAGTTGTCTTGAACACACTGAAGTCTGAGATTTCCCAGTTTCCAGTTGTTTTGAACTCAGCAGAAGTCACAGCATGGCCAATGTATTCAACCTTTTCTGGTCCATGGTGTTGCTGGTGAATGTTTAACCTTAAGCTTGGAAAAGACTTGGACACCCTCTCCACTGAATAGCAGGCTAGTGATTTGCTTTGCAACGCTTGCAGTTACGCACTGATTCCTTCCAAACCACTCGTTGTTGAATTTGCGATTTCCGACTTGTTGTATAATGTTTATGTCCAACGGCCGATAAGCACTGATACGTTCTATCTATCATTTCTCTTCATATGACAAGGCTTGAAGAGGATTTGCCAGTAGATTGTTGACCTGATTCATGATGATGACAGCTAACTTCCTAGCTAAGATTTTGAAAGTATGATGTCGATATGATCAGTCCAATAAAAGCCACGGTAGATATAACGTGATGTTCATTTTATCTGTGGCCAATGACCTTGAGCCTTTTGGATGGACACTTCTAATGTAACTCTATGGCAGCACCCAGTGGGCTTGAATTTTCCAGCTCTCCCTGTAGATTTAGTGGTGACATAGTGTCTCCATGAGTGACAGAACGCTGAGCCAATGAGGACAGCTCATGAGGACGCAACTTTATTTATTATTAATTAATTATTATTTATTATTAATTTTTTGACTGAATAACAGGTTGCCACTGTTACAAAGCAGGAACCACTGATTGGCTGCTTGTTCTAATATCAAGATACCTGCTGGTACCTCTTAACTGGTTAGGACAGCTCATGTTTCTAATATCCAGATACCTGCTGGTACCTCTTAACTGGTTAGGACAGCTCATGAGGTTATTATACCTGCTGGTACCTCTTAACTGGTTAGGACAGCTCATGAGGTTATTATCCAGACACCTGCTGGTACCTCTTAACTGGTTAGGACAGCTCATGAGGTTATTATACCTGCTGGTACCTCTTAACTGGTTAGGACAGCTCATGAGGTTATTATACCTGCTGGTACCTCTTAACTGGTTAGGACAGCTCATGGGGTTATTATCCAGACACCTGCTGGTACCTCTTTACTGGTTAGGACAGCTCATGAGGTTATTATACCTGCTGGTACCTCTTAACTGGTTAGGACAGCTCATGAGGTTATTATCCAGACACCTGCTGGTACCTCTTAACTGGTTAGGACAGCTCATGCGGTTATTATACCTGCTGGTACCTCTTAACTGGTTAGGACAGCTCATGAGGTTATTATACCTGCTGGTACCTCTTAACTGGTTAGGACAGCTGATGAGGTTATTATCCAGATACCTGCTGGTACCTCTTAACTGGTTAGGACAGCTCATGAGGTTATTATACCTGCTGGTACCTCTTAACTGGTTAGGACAGCTCATGAGGTTATTATACCTGCTGGTACCTCTTAACTGGTTAGGACAGCTCATGAGGTTATTATACCTGCTGGTACCTCTTAACTGGTTAGGACAGCTCATGAGGTTATTATACCTGCTGGTACCTCTTAACTGGTTAGGACAGCTCATGGGGTTATTATCCAGACACCTGCTGGTACCTCTTTACTGGTTAGGACAGCTCATGAGGTTATTATACCTGCTGGTACCTCTTAACTGGTTAGGACAGCTCATGAGGTTATTATCCAGACACCTGCTGGTACCTCTTAACTGGTTAGGACAGCTCATGAGGTTATTATACCTGCTGGTACCTCTTAACTGGTTAGGACAGCTCATGAGGTTATTATACCTGCTGGTACCTCATAACTGGTTTGGACAGCTGATGAGGTTATTATCCAGATACCTGCTGGTACCTCTTAACTGGTTAGGACAGCTCATGAGGTTATTATACCTGCTGGTACCTCTTAACTGGTTAGGACAGCTCATGAGGTTATTATACCTGCTGGTACCTCTTAACTGGTTAGGACAGCTCATGAGGTTATTATACCTGCTGGTACCTCTTAACTGGTTAGGACAGCTCATGAGGCTATTATACCTGCTGGTACCTCTTAACTGGTTAGGACAGCTCATGAGATTATTATACCTGCTGGTACCTCTTAACTGGTTAGGACAGCTCATGAGGTTATTATACCTGCTGGTACCTCTTAACTGGTTAGGACAGCTCATGAGGTTATTATACCTGCTGGTACCTCTTAACTGGTTAGGACAGCTCATGAGGTTATTATACCTGCTGGTACCTCTTAACTGGTTAGGACAGCTCATGAGGTTATTATCCAGATACCTGCTGGTACCTCTTAACTGGCTCTACGGACCACCCATCCCGGATCCGGGATCATTCTCATCAGAAACGCTGACTAGCATAGCCTAGCGCCACAGGGATATCATATAATATAATTTCATGAACTCACAAGTCCAATACAGCAAATGAAAGATAAACATCTTGTGAATCCAGCCAACATGTCCGATTTTTAAAATGTTTTACAGCGAAAACACAACATATATTTATGTTAGCTCACCACAATAGCCCAAAACACAATGCCATTTTTTCACCGTAAAGATAGCTTTCACTAAACCCACAAATAGAGATAAAATGAATCACTAACCTTTGAACAACTTCATCAGATGACAGTCTTATGACATCATGTTATACAATACATTTATGTATTACATTTACTCCTTATAGCCTCATTATTACCTCAACTACCTGGTACCCTGCACATTGACTCAGTACTGGTACTCCTTATAGTCTCATTATTACCTCAACTACCTGGTACCCCTGCACATTGACTCAGTACTGGTACTCCTTATAGTCTCATTATTACCTCAACTACCTGGTACCCTGCACATTGACTCAGTACTGGTACTCCTTATAGTCTCATTATTACCTCAGCTACCTGGTACCCCTGCACATTGACTCAGTACTGGTACTCCTTATAGTCTCATTATTACCTCAACTACCTGGTACCCCTGCACATTGACTCAGTACTGGTACTCCTTATAGTCTCCTTATTACCTCAACTACCTGGTACCCCTGCACATTGACTCAGTACTGGTACTCCTTATAGTCTCATTATTACCTCAACTACCTGGTACCCTGCACATTGACTCAGTACTAGTACTCCTTATAGCCTCATTATTACCTTAACTACCTGGTACCCTGCACATTGACTCAGTACTGGTACTCCTTATAGCCTCATTATTACCTCAACTACCTGGTACCCTGCACATTGACTCAGTACTGGTACTCCTTATAGTCTCATTATTACCTCAACTACCTGGTACCCTGCACATTGACTCAGTACGGGTTCACCTTATAGTCTCATTATTACCTCAACTACCTGGTACCCTGCACATTGACGCAGTACTGGTACTCCTTATAGTCTCATTATTACCTCAACTACCTGGTACCCTGCACATTGACTCAGTACTGGTACTCCTTATAGTCTCATTATTACCTCAACTACCTGGTACCCCTGCACATTGACTCAGTACTGGTACTCCTTATAGTCTCATTATTACCCCAACTACCTGGTACCCCTGCACATTGACTCAGTACTGGTACTCCTTATAGTCTCATTATTACCTCAACTACCTGGTACCCCTGCACATTGACTCAGTACTGGTACTCCTTATAGTCTCATTAGGCAGGTGGTAGATTACTCAGCTGTTCTAGTGGTCTGAGGCAGGTGTTAGATTACTCAGCTGTTCTAGTGGTCTGAGGCAGGTGGTAGATTACTCAGCTGTTCTAGTGGTCTGAGGCAGGTGGTAGATTACTCAGCTGTTCTAGTGGTCTGAGGCAGGTGTTAGATTACTCAGCTGTTCTAGTGGTCTGAGGCAGGTGGTAGATTACTCAGCTGTTCTAGTGGTCTGAGGCAGGTGGTAGATTACTCAGCTGTTCTAGTGGTCTGAGGCAGGTGTTAGATCACTCAGCTGTTCTAGTGGTCTGAGGCAGGTGGTAGATTACTCAGTTGTTCTAGTGGTATGAGGCAGGTGTTAGATTACTCAGCTGTTCTAGTGGTCTGAGACAGGTGGTAGATTACTCAGCTGTTCTAGTGGTCTGAGGCAGGTGGTAGATTACTCAGCTGTTCTAGTGGTCTGAGGCAGGTGGTAGATTACTCAGCTGTTCTAGTGGTCTGAGGCAGTTGCTAGATTACTCAGCTGTTCTAGTGGTCTGAGGCAGGTGTTAGATTACTCAGCTGTTCTAGTGGTCTGAGGCAGGTGTTAGATTACTCAGCTGTTCTAGTGGTCTGAGGCAGGTGGTAGATTACTCAGCTGTTCTAGTGGTCTGAGGCAGGAGGTGTTAGATTACTCAGCTGTTCTAGTTGTCTGAGGCATGTGTTAGATTACTCAGCTGTTCTTGTGGTCTGAGGCAGGTGGTAGATTACTCAGCTGTTCTAGTGGTCTGAGGCAGGTGTTAGATTACTCAGCTGTTCTAGTGGTCTGAGGCAGGTGTTAGATTACTCAGCTGTTCTAGTGGTCTGAGGCAGCTGTTAGATTACTCAGCTGTTCTAGTGGTCTGAGGCAGGTGTTGGATTACTCAGCTGTTCTAGTGGTCTGAGGCAGGTGTTAGATTACGAGCGTTTCCAAGTGCCACGTTAATAACAATGGTTTAGTTAAACAGCTCAGAGATTTAACGATGCTCCTAAAAAGATTATAATGATGAACTGGGCCTTAAAATGTTTTTGGGAAACCAGACCCTGGATAAAAACATCTGCTAAATTACTAAAATATAAAATGTGTTTTATATACAGATCTCATATTACTGTATTGAATTATTATTTAAAATATTTAAATATTGATGTCACAAGTGTATCATTTGTACAGTTCTTTATTAAAAATGTAGTTATTTGTTTAGTTTTACTGTGTAAAACCTAGCAGTACTACTGATTTCTCTGAGAGTGAGGCAGATATATATTATTACTGTATAAAACCTAGCAGTACTACTGATTTCTCTGAGGCTGAGGCAGATATATATTATTACTGTGTAAAACCTAGCAGTACTACTGATTTCTCTGAGACTGAGGCATATATATATTATTACTGTGTAAAACCTAGCAGTACTACTGATTTCTCTGAGAGTGGGGCAGATATATATTATTACTGTGTAAAACCTAGCAGTTCTACTGATTTCACTGAGAGTGAGGCAGATATATATTATTACTGTGTAAAACCTAGCAGTACTACTGATTTCTCTGAGAGTGAGGCAGATATATATTATTACTGTGTAACACCTAGCAGTACTACTGATTTCTCTGAGAGTGAGGCAGATATATATTATTACTGTGTAAAACCTAGCAGTAGTACTGATTTCTCTGAGAGTGAGGCAGATATATATTATTACTGTGTAAAACCTAGCAGTACTACTGATTTCTCTGAGAGTGAGGCAGATATATATTATTACTGTGTAAAACCTAGCAGGACTACTGATTTCTCTGAGAGTGAGGCAGATATATATTATTACTGTGTAAAACCTAGCAGTACTACTGATTTCTCTGAGAGTGAGGCAGATATATATTATTACTGTGTAAAACCTAGCAGTACTACTGATTTCTCTGAGAGTGAGGCAGATATATATTATTCCTGTGTAAAACCTAGCAGTACTACTGATTTCACTGAGAGTGGGGCAGATATATGTTATTACTGTGTAAAACCTAGCAGTACTACTGATTTATAGCATTAAAAGAAAAGAAAAAAGAACATCAAGTGATAGATTTTAAACAAATACATGTCTGCCATTGGACTACCCCATGCCATGATTACATAGAGAAAAAGCACACCAATGTCTTTCATAATGTCTTTAAACAATAAAATATAATTTACGAACATTTCTGAAAAGTCCATTTTGGAATGAACCTCTTAAAATTTTTCCCCATCTTTTTATTTTTATTTTTTTATTTTACCGTTATTTTACCAGGTAAGTTGACTGAGAACACGTTCTCATTTGCAGCAACGACCTGGGGAATAGTTACAGGGGAGAGGAGGGGGATGAATGAGCCAATTGTAAACTGGGGATTATTAGGTGACCATGATGGTTTTTGAGGGCCAGATTGGGAATTTAGCCAGGACACCGGGGTTAACACCCCTACTCTTACGATAAGTGCCATGGGATCTTTAATGACCTCAGAGAGTCAGGACACCCGTTTAACGTCCCATCCGAAAGACGGCACCCTACACAGGGCAGTGTCCCCAATCACTGCCCTGGGGCATTGGGATATTTTTTAGACCAGAGGAAAGAGTGCCTCCTACTGGCCCTCCAACACCACTTCCAGCAGCATCTGGTCTCCCATCCAGGGACTGACCAGGACCAACCCTGCTTAGCTTCAGAAGCAAGCCAGCAGTGGTATGCAGGGTGGTATGCTGCTGGCATCTGAGCTCAGAGTAGATGAGAGATGTAATGTTTGTCTCTGTTGTGTTGAAGCCCAATCAAGCAGGAGAGACCAGCCTCCCCTGTACCCAGCTGTGTGTCCATGAAGAGTGACTGGTCTATGGGTCATCCTCTAAACTTTAGAGAGGGAGACTTTTCTACTGAACAAAGGTAAGAAGAACTCATGGGTCATGGTCAGTGAGTTAAACAACACTTTCTCTAGTCATTTCTCCTCTCCCATTTTCCCGTTTATTTTGGTTGTTTTCATAATCCATAGGCTAATCCTTTTTCCCATTTTCATTGTCCTAAAATAATATTAAACTAGCAGGTGTCGCGAATGAGTAATGTAGTACCCACAGAAGGCCACAGGCAGGAGGAAGAGAGCTATAAACCCATACAGTTTTTTGTCTGAAAAACCCTAAACCTAACAATCAATCAAATGTATTTATAAAGCCCTTTTTACATCAGCAGATGTCACAAAGTGCTATACGGAAACTCTAACCCTACGTATGACCTATTTTAGCCTTAACCCTTAACCCTAATTCTAAGGTAGGGTAGCCTAGAACACTTTTAGAAACTATTTTAGTAATAATATTATGTTAGTAAATACTTTATTTTTTATTTTTGTTGTTTTCATAATCCATAGGCTAATCCTTTTGTCCATCTTCATAGTCCTAAAAAACAAAATTGAACAAACACAACATTCCCTCCCTCCCTCCGTCTGTCCGTCTGTCTGTCTGTCTGTCTGTCTGTCTGTCTGTCTGTCTGTCTGTCTGTCTGTCTGTCTGTCTGTCTGTCTGTCTGTCTGTCTGTCTGTCTGTCTGTCTGTCTGTCTGTCTGTCTGTCTGTCTGTGTCTCTCCATATTTTAGTCAAGAACTCCCCAAAGGCTTTGAGAGTCAGAAGCAGGATAAGGAAGTGGTGGATGGTGAAGTCACACCAGTCTGTAAGCATTATGAAAACATTTACAAATTTATACAGTCAGTTAAGAGAATAAATTATTATAATGTAAAACTTTATAACAGTCCTACAATACTGTAGTCATTAAAACAGACGTAATATTAATATCCTCTGTGTTATTTCTAGATTCAGATGCTCTTGCTGTGATTTGCCAACGTGAACTCAAATCTAATCTAAAGAAGAAGTTTCAATGTGTATTTGAGGGGATCGCTAAACAAGGAAACCCAACACTTCTCAATAAGATCTACACAGAGCTCTACATCACAGAGGGTGGAACAGGAGAGGTCAATAATGAACATGAGCTGAGACAGATTGAGACAACAACCAGGAAACAAGCAAGACCAGAGACTGCAATCAAATGTAACGACATCTTCAAACCCTTAACTGGACAAGACAAACGTATCAGAACTGTGTTGACAAAGGGAGTCGCAGGCATTGGAAAAACAGTCTCTGTGCAGAAGTTCATTCTGGACTGGGCTGAAGGAAAAGCAAATCAGGATGTCCAATTTGTATTTTCATTCCCTTTTCGGGAGCTGAATTTGATGAAAGGGGACAAACACACTTTGATTGAACTTCTCAATCACTTCTCAATGGAAACCAAACAATCAGGAATCTCCATCTACGACAAGTACAAAGTTCTGTTCATCTTTGATGGTCTGGATGAGTGCCGACTGCCCCTAGACTTCCAGAATAACAATATCTGTTGGGACGTCACAGAGTCAACCTCAGTGGATGTTCTGCTGACAAATCTCATCAAGGGAAATCTGCTTCCCTCTGTTCTCCTCTGGATAACTACCCGACCTGCAGCAGCCAATAAGATCCCTTCAGGGTGTGTTGACCAGGTGACAGAGGTACGAGGGTTCAATGACCCACAGAAGGAGGAGTACTTCAGGAAGAGATTCAGTGATGAGGACCTGGCCAGCAGAATCATCTCACACATAAAGACATCAAGGAGCCTCCACATCATGTGCCACATTCCAGTCTTCTGTTGGATTTCTGCAACAGTCCTTGAACACATGCTGAAACATAAGAGAGAAGAGATGCCCAAGACTCTGACTGAGATGTACACACACCTTGTGGTGTTTCATACCAAACAGAAGAATGAAAAGTATCTTGGGAAAGAAGAGACAGGTCCACACTGGAATAAAGAGAGCATTCTGTCACTGGGAAAACTGGCTTTTCAACAACTTGTGAAAGGCAATCTGATTTTCTATGACGAAGACCTGAAAGAGGCTGGCATTGATGTCAATGAAGCCTCAGTGTACTCAGGATTGTGCACACAGCTCTTTAAAGAGGAATGTGGGCTGTACCATGACAAGGTGTACTGTTTTGTTCATCTGAGCATTCAGGAGTTTCTGGCTGCTGTATTTGTGTTCCTCTCATTCATCAACAACAATGAGAATCTAATGGCCGAACCGCAATCAACGTCCAGGAACCTTTCTGCGCTGTTCAGAGAGAAGCCTAAAGTTACTGTCTACAAGAGTGCTGTGGATAAAGCCTTACAAAGTGAGACGGGAAACCTGGACCTTTTCCTCCGTTTCCTTCTGGGCCTCTCACTGGAGTCCAATCAGAAGCACTTACGAGGTCTACTGACAAAGACAAGTAGCAGCTCACAGAGCCATGAAGAAACAGTCAAGTACATCAAGGAGAAGATCAGGGAGAATCTCTCTCCAGAGAGGAGCATCAATCTGTTCCACTGTCTGAATGAACTGAATGACCATTCTCTAATGGAGGAGATTCAAAGCTACCTGAGATCAGGAAGTCTCTCAAAACCCAACCTGTCACCTGCACAGTGGTCAGCTCTGGTCTTTGTGTTGCTGACTTCAGAAAAGGAGCTGGATGTGTTTGACCTGAAGAAATACTCCAGATCAGAGGAAGGTCTTCTGAGGCTGCTGCCAGTGGTCAAAGCCTCCAGAGCTGTTCTGTGAGTAAATAAAATGACATATAAGAACTAATCATCAGGAAGAAATATTCAGTTGAGAAAAATATGTATTATAATATGTGTATAATATTACATTGAAAAACATATTGAATAAATGCATTGATTTTCACATTAGTATAACAATTTGACCATACAATTCTAGGGGACAGAAGATTAATCTATATGTTGTCCTTCTACACTACTGGTGTTAAATGAACAGTGTGTTTGTGAAGTCATGATGATCTCTTCGTCAGGCTGTCAGGCTGTGGAGTCACAGAGGAAGGCTGTGCTTCTCTGGTCTCAGCTCTGAGGTCAAACCCCTCACACCTGAGAGAGCTGGATCTGAGTAACAATGACCTGAGGGATTCAGGAGTGAAGCTGCTCTCTGCTGGACTGGGGAATCCCCACTGTAAACTGGAGACTCTGAGGTCAGTATTCCTGTAGTTGGTCAACAAGTGATAACTGTTCACCAGATCCACATGTGTTTACCAGACACACATAGTCCACACCATATGTGTTTGGACAGTGAAGCTTACAGTTTTACATTTGGTGCTATGCTCCAGCATTTTGGATTTGAGATTGAATGTTTCATACTAGGTGCCAGTACAGAATGTCACCTTATATTTGAGGTTAATGGTGAGAGGTTAGTATGTTTTGTTGTAGCCTCTGT
This sequence comes from Salvelinus namaycush, assembly GCF_016432855.1. Taxonomy (NCBI): domain Eukaryota; kingdom Metazoa; phylum Chordata; class Actinopteri; order Salmoniformes; family Salmonidae; genus Salvelinus; species Salvelinus namaycush. The sequence goes on along the minus strand of NW_024060786.1, from coordinate 59,430 downwards.
TATTGGTAATGGTGAGAGGTTAGCGTGTTTTGTTGTAGCCTCTGTTATTGGTAATAGTGAGAGGTTAGTATGTTTTGTTGTAGTCTCTGTTATTGGTAATGGTGAGAGGTTAGCACGTGTTGTTGTAGCCTCTGTTATTGGTAATGTTGAGAGGTTAGCATGTTTTGTTGTAGTCTCTGTTATTGGTAATGGTGAGAGGTTAGCATGTTTTGTTGTAGTCTCTGTTATTGGTAATGGTGAGAGGTTAGCATGTTTTGTTGTAGTCTCTGTTATTGGTAATGGTGAGAGGTTAGCATGTTTTGTTGTAGTCTCTGTAATTGGTAATGGTGAGAGGTTAGTATGTTTTGTTGTAGTCTCTGTTATTGGTAATGGTGAGAGGTTAGCATGTTTTGTTGTAGCCCCTGTTATTGGTAATGGTGAGAGGTTAGCATGTTTTGCTGTAGTCTCTGTTATTGGTAATGGTGAGAGGTTAGCATGTTTTGTTGTAGTCTCTGTTATTGGTAATGGTGAGAGGTTAGCATGTTTTGTTGTAGTCTCTGTTATTGGTAATGGTGAGAGGTTAGCATGTTTTGTTGTAGCCTCTGTTATTGGTAATGGTGAGAGGTTAGCGTGTTTTGTTGTAGCCTCTGTTATTGGTAATAGTGAGAGGTTAGTATGTTTTGTTGTAGTCTCTGTTATTGGTAATGGTGAGAGGTTAGCACGTGTTGTTGTAGCCTCTGTTATTGGTAATGTTGAGAGGTTAGCATGTTTTGTTGTAGTCTCTGTTATTGGTAATGGTGAGAGGTTAGCATGTTTTGTTGTAGTCTCTGTTATTGGTAATGGTGAGAGGTTAGCATGTTTTGTTGTAGTCTCTGTTATTGGTAATGGTGAGAGGTTAGCATGTTTTGTTGTAGTCTCTGTAATTGGTAATGGTGAGAGGTTAGTATGTTTTGTTGTAGTCTCTGTTATTGGTAATGGTGAGAGGTTAGCATGTTTTGTTGTAGCCCCTGTTATTGGTAATGGTGAGAGGTTAGCATGTTTTGCTGTAGTCTCTGTTATTGGTAATGGTGGGAGGTTAGCATGTTTTGTTGTAGTCTCTGTTATTGGTAATGGTGAGAGGTTAGCATGTTTTGTTGTAGTCTCTGTTATTGGTAATGGTGAGAGGTTAGCATGTTTTGTTGTAGCCTCTGTTATTGGTAATGGTGAGAGGTTAGCATGTTTTGTTGTAGCCTCTGTTATTGGTAATGTTGAGAGGTTAGCATGTTTTGTTGTAGTCTCTGTTATTGGTAATGGTGAGAGGTTAGCATGTTTTGTTGTAGCCTCTGTTATTGGTAATGGTGAGAGGTTAGCATGTTTTGTTGTAGCCTCTGTTATTGGTAATGGTGAGATGTTAGTATGTTTTGTTGTAGTCTCTGTTATTGGTAATGGTGAGAGGTTAGTATGTTTTGTTGTAGTCTCTGTTATTGGTAATGGTGAGAGGTTAGCATGTTTTGTTGTAGCCTCTGTTATTGGTAATGGTGAGAGGTTAGCATGTTTTGTTGTAGTCTCTGTTATTGGTAATGGTGAGATGCTAGTATGTTTTGTTGTAGTCTCTGTTATTGGTAATGGTGAGAGGTTAGCATGTTTTGTTGTATCCTCTGTTATTGGTAATGGTGAGAGGTTAGCATGTTTTGTTGTAGCCTCTGTTATTGGTAATGGTGAGATGTTAGTATGTTTTGTTGTAGTCTCTGTTATTGGTAATGGTGAGAGGTTAGCATGTTTTGTTGTAGCCTCTGTTATTGGTAATGGTGAGAGATTAGCATGTTTTGTTGTAGCCTCTAGTATTGGTAATGGTGAGAGGTTTGCATGTTTTGTTGTAGTCTATGTTATTGGTAATGGTGAGAGGTTAGCATGTTTTGTTGTAGCCTCTAGTATTGGTAATGGTGAGAGGTTTGCATGTTTTGTTGTAGTCTCTGTTATTGGTAATGGTGAGAGGTTAGCATGTTTTGTTGTATCCTCTGTTATTGGTAATGGTGAGAGGTTAGTATGTTTTGTTGTATCCTCTGTTATTGGTAATGGTGAGAGGTTAGCATGTTTTGTTGTAGTCTCTAGTATTGGTAATGGTGAGAGGTTTGCATGTTTTGTTATAGTCTCTGTTATTGGTAATGGTGAGAGGTTAGCATGTTTTGTTGTATCCTCTGTTATTGGTAATGGTGAGAGGTTAGCATGTTTTGTTGTAGTCTCTGTTATTGGTAACGGTGAGATGTTAGCATGTTTTGTTGTAGTCTCTGTTATTGGTAATGGTGAGAGGTTAGCATGTTTTGTTGTAGCCTCTGTTATTGGTAATGGTGAGAGGTTAGCATGTTTTGTTGTAGTCTCTGTTATTGGTAATGGTGAGAGGTTAGCATGTTTTGTTGTATCCTCTGTTATTGGTAATGGTGAGAGGTTAGTATGTTTTGTTGTATCCTCTGTTATTGGTAATGGTGCGAGGTTAGCATGTTTTGTTGTAGCCTCTAGTATTGGTAATGGTGAGAGGTTTGCATGTTTTGTTATAGTCTCTGTTATTGGTAATGGTGAGAGGTTAGCATGTTTTGTTGTATCCTCTGTTATTGGTAATGGTGAGAGGTTAGCATGTTTTGTTGTAGTCTCTGTTATTGGTAACGGTGAGAGGTTAGCATGTTTTGTTGTAGCCTCTGTTATTGGTAATGGTGAGAGGTTAGCATGTTTTGTTGTAGGCTTTGTTATTGGTAATGGTGGGAGGTTAGCATGTTTTGTTGTAGTCTCTGTTATTGGTAATGGTGAGAGGTTAGCATGTTTTGTTGTAGTCTCTGTTATTGGTAATGGTGAGAGGTTAGCATGTTTTGTTGTAGCCTCTGTTATTGGTAATGGTGAGAGGTTAGCATGTTTTGTTGTAGCCTCTGTTATTGGTAATGTTGAGAGGTTAGTATGTTTTGTTGTAGTCTCTGTTATTGGTAATGGTGAGAGGTTAGCATGTTTTGTTGTAGCCTCTGTTATTGGTAATGGTGAGAGGTTAGCATGTTTTGTTGTAGCCTCTGTTATTGGTAATGGTGAGATGTTAGTATGTTTTGTTGTAGTCTCTGTTATTGGTAATGGTGAGAGGTTAGTATGTTTTGTTGTAGTCTCTGTTATTGGTAATGGTGAGAGGTTAGCATGTTTTGTTGTAGCCTCTGTTATTGGTAATGGTGAGATGTTAGTATGTTTTGTTGTAGTCTCTGTTATTGGTAATGGTGAGAGGTTAGCATGTTTTGTTGTAGCCTCTGTTATTGGTAATGGTGAGAGATTAGCATGTTTTGTTGTAGCCTCTAGTATTGGTAATGGTGAGAGGTTTGCATGTTTTGTTGTAGTCTATGTTATTGGTAATGGTGAGAGGTTAGCATGTTTTGTTGTAGCCTCTAGTATTGGTAATGGTGAGAGGTTTGCATGTTTTGTTGTAGTCTCTGTTATTGGTAATGGTGAGAGGTTAGCATGTTTTGTTGTATCCTCTGTTATTGGTAATGGTGAGAGGTTAGTATGTTTTGTTGTATCCTCTGTTATTGGTAATGGTGAGAGGTTAGCATGTTTTGTTGTAGTCTCTAGTATTGGTAATGGTGAGAGGTTTGCATGTTTTGTTATAGTCTCTGTTATTGGTAATGGTGAGAGGTTAGCATGTTTTGTTGTATCCTCTGTTATTGGTAATGGTGAGAGGTTAGCATGTTTTGTTGTAGTCTCTGTTATTGGTAACGGTGAGATGTTAGCATGTTTTGTTGTAGCCTCTGTTATTGGTAATGGTGAGAGGTTAGCATGTTTTGTTGTAGGCTCTGTTATTGGTAATGGTGAGAGGTTAGCATGTTTTGTTGTAGTCTCTGTTATTGGTAATGGTGAGAGGTTAGCATGTTTTGTTGTAGTCTCTGTTATTGGTAATGGTGAGAGGTTAGCATGTTTTGTTGTAGTCTCTGTTATTGGTAATGGTGAGAGGTTAGCATGTTTTGTTGTAGCCTCTGTTATTGGTAATGGTGAGAGGTTAGTATGTTTTGTTGTAGCCTCTGTTATTGGTAATGGTGAGAGGTTAGCATGTTTTGTTGTAGCCTCTGTTATTGGTAATGGTGAGAGGTTAGCATGTTTTGTTGTAGCCTCTGTTATTGGTAATGGTGAGAGGTTAGCATGTTTTGTTGTAGTCTCTGTTATTGGTAATGGTGAGAGGTTAGCATGTTTTGTTGTAGCCTCTGTTATTGGTAATGGTGAGATGTTAGCATGTTTTGTTGTATTCTCTGTTATTGGTAATGGTGAGAGGTTAGCATGTTTTGTTGTAGCCTCTGTTATTGGTAATGGTGAGAGGTTAGCATGTTTTGTTGTAGCCTCTGTTATTGGTAATGGTGAGAGTTTAGCATGTTTTGATGTAGCCTCTGTTATTGGTAATGGTGAGAGGTTAGCATGTTTTGTTGTAGCCTCTGTTATTGGTAATGGTGAGAGGTTAGCATGTTTTGTTGTAGCCTCTGTTATTGGTAATGGTGAGAGGTTAGCATGTTTTGTTGTAGTCTCTGTTATTGGTAATGGTGAGAGGTTAGCATGTTTTGTTGTAGCCTCTGTTATTGGTAATGGTGAGAGGTTAGCATGTTTTGTTGTATCCTCTGTTATTGGTAATGGTGAGAGGTTAGCATGTTTTGTTGTAGCCTCTGTTATTGGTAATGGTGAGAGGTTAGCATGTTTTGTTGTAGTCTCTGTTATTGGTAATGGTGAGAGGTTAGCATGTTTTGTTGTAGTCTCTGTTATTGGTAATGGTGAGAGGTTAACATGTTTTGTTGTAGCCTCTGTTATTGGTAATGGTGAGAGGTTAGCATGTTTTGTTGTATCCTCTGTTATTGGTAATGGTGAGAGGTTAGTATGTTTTGTTGTATCCTCTGTTATTGGTAATGGTGAGAGGTTAGCATGTTTTGTTGTAGTCTCTAGTATTGGTAATGGTGAGAGGTTTGCATGTTTTGTTATAGTCTCTGTTATTGGTAATGGTGAGAGGTTAGCATGTTTTGTTGTATCCTCTGTTATTGGTAATGGTGAGAGGTTAGCATGTTTTGTTGTAGGCTCTGTTATTGGTAATGGTGAGAGGTTAGCATGTTTTGTTGTAGTCTCTGTTATTGGTAATGGTGAGAGGTTAGCATGTTTTGTTGTAGTCTCTGTTATTGGTAATGGTGAGAGCTTAGTATGTTTTGTTGTAGCCTCTGTTATTGGTAATGGTGAGAGGTTAGCATGTTTTGTTGTAGCCTCTGTTATTGGTAATGGTGAGAGGTTAGCATGTTTTGTTGTAGCCTCTGTTATTGGTAATGGTGAGAGGTTAGCATGTTTTGTTGTAGCCTCTGTTATTGGTAATGGTGAGAGTTTAGCGTGTTTTGTTGTAGCCTCTGTTATTGGTAATGGTGAGAGGTTAGCATGTTTTGTTGTAGTCTCTGTAACTCTCTCACTCATTATTATTCATGATTCATTCATGATCTTTCTCAAGGCTTGTGTTCAAAGAATATGGGACCAAATACTATACTTTGACTACTTTAATACACTATGAGTGAATTGGTCAGAATATTTATGACTTCTTCAAATGGGGGGACGAGATTCATAAAGTGCTTTCATTTTTCTAAATGGTGAAACAGATATGTATTAAAATACCCTCAAATAATTGGTGATATTATATGCTGTCACCTCATATGAAACATTTGATCTGAAATCCAAAATGTTGGAGTATAGAGACACATTTAAAATGTTAGCTTCACTGTCAAAATAGATATGGTGTGGACTGTTTACTCAATACAATCTAAATCTGATACCTCACTGTCTATCTTTTGACTGATACTGCTTTTTAAACTGGTCTGGTCAGTCTACTCAAATATTCATACTATACATTTCTCTCTCTACAATTAATAGTTTCATCATTGGTAATAATTATACATTCATTGATTTACAAATTGATATTGCAGGTTTCAGGACACTGATGTATCTGAATATGTTGAAAAAATATACTGCCACTATTTTCACCACCAAAGAATATCAGTGTGATTTTAATATGATTTGACTCTTTGCAGGCTGTCAGGCTGTCTAGTCACAGAGGAAGGCTGTGCTTCTCTGGTCTCAGCTCTGGGGTCAAACCCCTCACACCTGAGAGAGCTGGACCTGAGTAACAATGACCTGAAGGATTCAGGAGTGAAGCTGCTCTCTGCTGGACTGGGGAATCCCCACTGTAAACTGGAGACTCTGAGGTCAGTATTCCTGTAGTTGGTCAACAAGTGATAACTGTTCACCAGATCCACATGTGTTTACCAGACACACATAGTCCACACCATATGTGTTTGGACAGTGAAGCTTACAGTTTTACATTTGGTGTTATGTTCCAGCATTTTGGATTTGAGATATAATGTTTCATATTAGGTGACAGTACAGAATGTCACCTTTTATTTGAGAGGATTCATACATATATTTTACCTTTTAGAAATGAAAGCACTTTAGTTCTCCCATTTTTCTCTCTACAAGTAATATTATGATATTTTATAATAATTACACATTCATTAATTTATGAACAGATATGGCAGGTTTCAGGACACTGATGTCTCTGAATATGCTGAATGCCACTATTTTCACCACCAAAGAATAGCAGTGTGATTTTAATATCATTTAACTCTTTGCAGGCTGTCAGGCTGTCTAGTCACAGAGGAAGGCTGTGCTTCTCTGGTCTCAGCTCTGAGGTCAATCCCCTCACACCTGAGAGAGCTGGACCTGAGCTACAATCACCCAGGAGACTCTGGAGTCAGACTGCTCTCTGCTGGACTGGAGGATCCACACTGCAGACTGGAGAAACTCAAGTATGTAGAGGGTTTATGTCAATGTTCATATCAGACATGTTTGACTTATCAGGCTAGTTAAGACAAACATTCTAACCACCATTTGGACAAAGTTGTGTGTGTGTGTGTGTGTGTGTGTGTGTGTGTGTGTGTGTGTGTGTGTGTGTGTGTGTGTGTGTGTGTGTGTGTGTGTGTGTGTGTGTGTGTGTGTGTGTGTGTGTGTGTGTGTGTGTGTGTGTGAGTGAGTGAGTGAGTTCAGGTGTATCCCTCAATGACTGTCTGTTCTTCTGCTTACCGCTACAGTGTGGAACATGGTGGAGAGAACACAATGAAACCTGGACTTAGAAAATGTGAGTGTTGACTGCTGTGAAGAATATGACTAAGAATAAGTCTTAAAAGTCAAAGTCAAAGACCACCATCATTACTTACTTGGTCATATTAAATATCAGCTGTAGTTCTACAGAAGCAGAAATCAGGGACACCAACGTTTACAAAGGGTTGCTTTGACAATGTGTGTGTGTGTGTGTATATGTGTGTGTGTGTATGTGTGTGTGTGTGTGTGTGTGTGTGTGTGTGTGTGTGTGTGTGTGTGTGTGTGTGTGTGTGTGTGTGTGTGTGTGTGTGTGTGTGTGTGTGTGTGTGTGTGTGTGTGTAATTAATGAGAATAAGTGTGTTTTATATTACCATACTGTATAACATATGATCATTCAACAAGTCTCAAGTTACTTCTCCTTTTGATACCTAGAAACATCTACATTAAATGAATTAGTGAAAAGTGAGTTAACATTCTAATGTGAATGATGATGATTTCTAATATTGTGTCTGGTTTCATCCATCAGATGTCTGTGATCTCACACTGGACCTAAACACAGTAAACAGACGCCTCTCTCTGTCTGAGGAGAACAGAAAGGTGACATGGAGGAGAGAGAAGCAGCCGTATCCTGATCACCCAGAGAGATTTGAGGACAGGGAACAGGTGCTGTGTAGAGAGGGTCTGACTGGGCGCTGTTACTGGGAGGTAGAGTGGAGTGGGGGAGGGGTTGGTATAGGAGTGACATATAAAGGAATCAACAGGAGAGGAGAGGTTAATGACTGTTGTCTTGGATGGAATAACAAGTCCTGGTGTCTGACCTGCTCTGACAACAGTTACACTGCCTGGCACAATAAGAAACCTACCTACATAGACGTCCCCTCCTCCAGCTCCCACAGAGTAGGAGTGTATCTGGACTGGCCAGTCGGCACTCTGTCCTTCTATAGAGCCTCCTCTGACACACTGACCCACCTGATCACATTCACCTCCACATTCACTGAGCCCCTCTATCCAGGATTTAGGGTTTATAATGTTGACTCCTCAGTATCCCTGTAAATAATAACCTGACACACACACACTGGATTCACACACACACACACACACTGGACTCACACACACAGTGGACACACACACACACACATACTGGACACACACACACACACACACACACACACACAGTGGACAGACACACATACACACAGTGGACACACACACACAGTGGACACACACACACACACAGTAGACACACACACACACACACAGTGGACACACACACACACACAGTGGACACACACACACTGGAAACACACACACACTGGAAACACACACACACACACACCTGACAGACACACACACAGTCTTGTATTTGTAACTAATTTAGGACTCCTCACAAATACGTACCTTTTGAGGACCCTGCTTTCCAAACATCATAGAAGCACAGAAATTACTCTCATGAGTTAGAAAACACATATATTATGAGGAAATCATCTAAAGTGAATGACTCCTTGAAAAAAGCACTCTTGTACTTTTACCAATTACTTTAAACCATACATTGCATTGCAATGCATTGCCATCAGCCATCAAGAGAGTGCCTCCTATGAAATCTATAAAAGCTATCCAACTGCCCACGTTGTACCTAATGGAAGCCTAAAATATTTAACAAGTTTAAATTCTCGATATTTGATGCATTCATTCTATTTTATGACTGAACATATTGCAGGTAGATGATGTCACAATGATGCAACACGGATGGCAACTCAACGGCTGTAGTGTAGTTCTACTGTAGTGTAGTTCTACTGTAGTGTAGTTCTACTGTAGTGTAGTTCTACTGTAGTGTAGTTCTGTAGTGTAGTTCTACTGTAGTGTAGTTCTGTAGTGTAGTTCTGTAGTGTAGTTCTACTGTAGTGTAGTTCTACTGTAGTGTAGTTCTACTGTAGTGTAGTTCTGTAGTGTAGTTCTGTAGTGTAGTTCTACTGTAGTGTAGTTCTGTAGTGTAGTTCTACTGTAGTGTAGTTCTACTGTAGTGTAGTTCTGTAGTGTAGTTCTACTGTAGTGTAGTTATTCTGTAGTGTAGTTCTTCTGTAGTGTAGTTATTCTGTAGTGTAGTTCTGTAGTGTAGTTCTACTGTAGTGTAGTTCTACTGTAGTGTAGTTCTACTGTAGTGTAGTTCTGTAGTGTAGTTCTGTAGTGTAGTTCTGTAGTGTAGTTCTACTGTAGTGTAGTTCTACTGTAGTGTAGTTCTACTGTAGTGTAGTTCTACTGTAGTGTAGTTATTCTGTAGTGTAGTTCTACTGTAGTGTAGTTCTACTGTAGTGTAGTTCTACTGTAGTGTAGTTCTACTGTAGTGTAGTTATTCTGTAGTGTGGTTCTACTGTAGTGTAGTTCTGTAGTGTAGTTCTGTAGTGTAGTTCTACTGTAGTGTAGTTCTGTAGTGTAGTTCTGTAGTGTAGTTCTGTAGTGTAGTTCTACTGTAGTGTAGTTATTCTGTAGTGTAGTTCTACTGTAGTGTAGTTCTACTGTAGTGTAGTTCTACTGTAGTGTAGTTCTACTGTAGTGTAGTTCTGTAGTGTAGTTCTACTGTAGTGTAGTTCTACTGTAGTGTAGTTCTACTGTAGTGTAGTTCTGTAGTGTAGTTCTACTGTAGTGTAGTTCTACTGTAGTGTAGTTCTACTGTAGTGTAGTTCTGTAGTGTAGTTCTACTGTAGTGTAGTTCTGTAGTGTAGTTCTGTAGTGTAGTTCTACTGTAGTGTAGTTCTACTGTAGTGTAGTTATTCTGTAGTGTAGTTCTACTGTAGTGTAGTTCTACTGTAGTGTAGTTCTGTAGTGTAGTTCTACTGTAGTGTAGTTGTACTGTAGTGTAGTTATTCTGTAAAGTATTTAAACTGGAACAACCATTTCAGTAATCAATTCAATATATCCAATTAACAGATTAATAGTTTAGAAAAGTGCTTTTTATTTTTCTGTAACATTCAAAGTCAGCGGGCTTTGTATTCTGAAGACCTTAGTCACTACAAAATTGAACCACCCACCTGGAAAAACTTCCCCCGAACATAATGAGATGGAGGACATTCATCATCTGTCTATGAGCTTAATTAAGTCAAGTAAGTCCCATTAAATCCTCAGAGGTACACCAAGATAGAAGCATCTCATACACTTATTTTCTCTGATCTGCAACTATTCTGTTGTGTACATAGAACTGTCCTGCTCTCCAGTCCCTGTTTACTAGTTCTTGGGGAGAAGCAGCAATGCATTTCTCACAGTCTTGTTTTCCAGGCGTTTTTCCCAGTCGGATAAAATTCATCAAGGAATCTTCAACTGTATCCACCTCTATTGTCGACCAAAACCTGTTTGTTCCTTTGGCACCTTTGGAAAGAGATGACATTATGAATGACATTAAATAAAGGTTGAGTACAATACAGTACTTGAACATCTCTCTGTATTAACTCTACCAGGTTGCAGCTGTATCTGCAGAGAGTGTTGAGGTTAAACTAACAATCCCAACTAAATAACTACATAGAGAAGGATGTGAGAGAAGAATGTGCAATGCTGACATCAAGGTAGAATCAATCTGTATGGAATCTAACCCCAACAATCTGTATGGAATCTAATCCCAACAATCTGTATGGAATCTAACCCCAACAATCTGTATGGAATCTAACCCCAACAATCTGTATGGAATCTAACCCCAACAATCTGTATGGAATCTAAGCCCAACAATCTGTATGGAATCTAACCCCAACAATCTGTATGGAATCTAAGCCCAACAATCTGTATGGAATCTAACCCCAACAATCTGTATGGAATCTAAGCCCAACAATCTGTATGGAATCTAACCCCAACAATCTGTATGGAATCTAACCCCAACAATCTGTATGGAATCTAACCCCAACAATCTGTATGGAATCTAACCCCAACAATCTGTATGGAATCTAACCCCAACAATCTGTATGGAATCTAACCCCAACAATCTGTATGGAATCTAACCCCAACAATCTGTATGGAATCTAACCCCAACAATCTGTATGGAATCTAACCCCAACAATCTGTATGGAATCTAACCCCAACAATCTGTATGGAATCTAACCCAACAATCTGTATGGAATGTGAACCTTCTAATAAAAGCAATACTTATTAAATCAAGTTCCCTCCCTCAAGAAAAACAATGTAAAGTGTGGTAATCCTTCTGTGTTATCATCTATCCTGACACACTAGTTCCAGATCTAACGTCTTGACTTGTGTCCAAACTGCAAAAAAAATTCTCCTGGAAAACATCAGTGTAAAACATGTCATTTTCCAACAGGACATTGTAGTTCAGAATAGGTCCATGTGTATGTGAGGTATAGACATACCTGTCAGATGTTCTTCATAGGAATTGTCTTCCTCTGATGATCCTGACGCCCTGGTACATAATCATCTCCACTGTTGTCAACGCTGGTTATTGAGTCATCAGTCTCGTATCCAAGCAGAGCTCTGGTCAACTGTGTTGAAGAAAACAAGGATCTTGGAGAACTAGACAGACGACACAGAAAGGATTTGGACACCGACACATTTTGATTAGTTATGACTCTGTACTCCTCTACTTTACATTTTGTTATAATACAATGAATATGGGATGAAAGTGCAGACTGTTTGATTTACAAAACTGATTCACAAGAACTTACAGTGTTGGTGTTTAATGACACTAACTTACGTATTGTTACACACTAGTTCCAGATCTAACGTCTTGACTACAATCCAAACTGAACTGTTCTGTGTTATCATCTATCCTGACTCACTAGTTCCAGATCTAATGTCTTGACTTGTGTCCAATCCAAACTGAACTGTTCTGTGTTATCATCTATCCTGACTCACTAGTTCCAGATCTAACGTCTTGACTTGTGTCCAATCCAAACTGAACTGTTCTGTACTGGCATGGTTGGAAATACACTAACAGATGCAGACAGGATTGATCTGGACCAGCACAGAACCATAAATTGACACTACAGAGTGAAAATGCACTGACTGAAGGCAGACAGGATTGATCTGGACCAGCACAGCACCATACGTTGACACTACAGAGTGAAAATGCACTGACTGAAGGCAGCAGGAAACATGCTAACCGTGTGAGCCTCTCTCTTGTCCCAGCTTTCCCTTGGTCATTGGCTGTTTGGACCAGCTTTCCCTTGGTCATTGGCTGTTGTCCCAGCTTTCCCTTGGTCATTGGCTGTTTGGACCAGCTTTCCCTTGGTCATTGGCTGTTTGGACCAATCTTCTCTCCTGGAAAACATCAGTGGAAAACATGTCATTTTCCAACAGGACATTGTAGTTCAGAATAGGTCCATGTGTATGTAAGTTGTAGACATACCTGTCAGATGTTCTTCATAGGAATTGTCTTCCTCTGATGATCCTGATGCCCTGGGACATAATCATCTCCACTGTTGTCAACGCTGGTTATTGAGTCATCAGTCTCGTATCCAAGCAGAGCTTTGGTCAACTGTGTTGAAGAAAACAAGGATCTTGGAGAACTAGACAGACGACACAGAAAGGATTTGGACACCGACACATTTTGATTAGTTATGACTCTGTACTCCTCTACTTTACATTTTGTTATAATACAATGAATATGGGATGAAAGTGCAGACTGTTTGATTTACAAAACTGATTCACAAGAACTGACAGTGCTGGTGTTGAATGACACTAACTTACGTATTGTTAGGGTCTTATTTTTCAGAGTAAATAACTCACAGACACTAGAGAAACTTTAACCAAGTGTAATTCTTCCCAAAGGTTCTGTACAGCTGTAATTCAGCCAACATGTCTCCCATCACAGGTATATATATCCCCCTTAAGACACGCCTCCTTCTCTCAACCCCTCCTTCTTCTGGTTCCACAGGAACAGGAAACCTTTATTACTCCCTTCAGGGGATCTGACCTCTTGACCTCAACCCCTCCTTCTTCTGGTTCCACAGGAACAGGAAACCTTTATTACTCCCTTCAGGGGACCTGACCTCCTGACCTCAACCCCTCCTTCTTCTGGTTCCACAGGAACAGGAAACCTTTATTACTCCCTTCAGGGGACCTGACCTCCTGACCTCAACCCCTCCTTCTTCTGGTTCCACAGGAACAGGAAACCTTTATTACTCCCTTCAGGGGATCTGACCTCCTGACCTCAACCCCTCCTTCTTCTAGTCCACAGATGTCCATCTGTCTCCCCTATAGCGATCCTTTGAGCTCCTCCCGTCCACCCAGCACATTCCACAGCCACTCTGTCTTTCTACAGATCTCACTCCTTAATATACTATACGTCTGATCTGTTCTTATCAATGTTGGTGCATCATCCAACACATGGACTATCGACTTAGGCAGCTTCAGAGGTACTGGAGTCTCAGAGGTACTGGCAGCCTCAGAGGTACTGGCAGCCTCAAAGGTACTGGCAGCCTCAGAGGTACTGGCACCCTCAAAGGTACTGGCAGCCTCAGAGGTACTGGCACCCTCAGAGGTACTGGCAGCCTCAGAGGTACTGGCAGCCTCAGAGGTACTGGCAGCCTCAAAGGTACTGGCAGCCTCAGAGGTACTGGCAGCCTCGGTGTCTGACATCTAAGGATACAATAAAATTATATTAGTCATGTGTAAATTAGGCAATAGGACATGATAATGATTCAACCATCCCCAGTATCCTCATTCTAAACAACTGACTAACCTGAACTTGGGGATTTATAATTTCCTTTTCAAATCTGGCCTCACAAGTTCAATGATGTTTCTTTAGAGTTTCCATGCTTCTTCTTCTCCTCTGCAAAGCCTTTGAAAAGGAAGACAAGTTACAAAAAGAATAGTTGAGACTTAATAGAATGACAAGATTGGCTCACAACATAGAGGAGGGGCTGTGGGACACCAATGACTGTTATCATTGACTAATAGAGGGACTGTGGGACACCAATGACTGTTATCATTGACTAATAGAGGGGCTGTTATCATTGACTAATAAAGGGGCTGTTATCATTGACTAATAGAGGGACTGTTATCATTGACTAATAGAGAGGCTGTTATCATTGACTAATAGAGGGGCTGTTATCATTGACTAATAGAGGGGCTGTTATCATTGACTAATAGAGGGGCTGTTATCATTGACTAATAGAGGGTCTGTTATCATTGACTAATAGAGGGGCTGTTATCATTGACTAATAGAGGGACTGTTATCATTGACTAATAGAGGGTCTGTTATCATTGACTAATAGAGGGGCTGTTATCATTGACTAATAGAGGGGCTGTTATCATTGACTAATAGAGGGGCTGTTATCATTGACTAATAGAGGGGCTGTTATCATTGACTATTAGAGGGACTGTGGGACACCAATGACTGTTATCATTGACTAATAGAGGGGCTGTTATCATTGACTAATAGAGGGGCTGTTATCATTGACTAATAGAGGGACTGTGGGACACCAATGACTGTTATCATTGACTAATAGAGGGGCTGTTATCATTGACTAATAGAGGGACTGTTATCATTGACTAATAGAGGGGCTGTTATCATTGACTAATAGAGGGACTGTTATCATTGACTAATAGAGGGGCTGTTATCATTGACTAATAGAGGGGCTGTTATCATTGACTAATAGATGGTCTGTGGGACACCAATGACTGTTTATTTTTTTATAATTATTTATTACAAAAAACACAAGGAAGAGGAAACATTAAAATATTAGAACATGAAGGACAAACAATACATCATCAAGACACTGTCAAACATGTATCAGTCTTTCTACAACAGAGCCATCCTTATGTGTGAGGGTGTCTACTACTACTATCAAACATGTATCAGTCTTTCAGAGCCATCCTTATGTGTGAGGGTGCGTGTGCATGATAGTGATATAAAATATATGTCATAGTTTCCTTTTTCATGATCACAATCTTGTGAAACCCGAACCCTCCAAGATCCCCCCATAGTTCCCCAATAGCTGTCCCTCAACCATTCCAGACCCCTCCCATAGTTCCCCAATAGCTGTCCCTCAACCATTCCAGACCCCTCCCACAGTTCCCCAATAGCTGTACCTCAACCATTCCAGACCCCTCCCACAGTTCACAATAGCTGTACCTCAACCATTCCAGACCCCTCCCACAGTTCCTCAATTGCTGTACCTCAACCATTCCAGACCCCTCCCACAGTTCACAATAGCTGTACCTCATCCATTCCAGACCCCTCCCACAGTTCCCCAATAGCTGTCCCTCAACCATTCCAGACCCCTCCCATAGTTCCCCAATAGCTGTCCCTCAACCATTCCAGACCCCTCCCACAGTTCCCCAATAGCTGTCCCTCAACCATTCCAGACCCCTCCCACAGTTCCCCAATAGCTGTCCCTCAACCATTCCAGACCCCTCCCACAGTGCCCCCGGAAGAAAACAATTTCAAATTAAAATATAAAAATAAATGTAAAACAAAGGACATCAAGGACAACTGAAATCATAACAGCAATGCCAACTGTATATGTTTGTGTGCATGTCTGGCACTATTACTGTCACGTTCCTGACCTAATGTTCCTTTTTCTTTTATTTATTTAGCTGGTCAGGGCGTGAGTTGGGGTGGGTTGTCTATGTGTGTTTTTCTATGTTGGGGTTTTTGTGTTCGGCCTGGTATGATTCTCAATCAGAGGCAGCTGTAGATCGTTTGTCCCTGATTGAGAATCATACTAAGGCAGCCGGGGTTTCACGTGTGTTTTGTTGGTGGTTGTATCGCGTGTCTGTATTCGTTACCACACGGGACTGTTTGCGGTTTGTCACGTTTATTGTTTTGTATGTTAAGTGTTCATTCTATTTTCATTAAATAATCATGGACACAAACCACTCAGAGTATTGGTCTGATCCTTCTGATCCTTTACGACGACCGTTACAATTACATGTATGTGTGTGTTCTTGTATGTGTTTATTTGAATGAGAGTGTGTGTATATGCATGTGTACAAACACCTGCACGGCATCAGTCTCAGGCAAACCAGCATTAGTTGTAACAACACTGCCACCTAGTGTCATTCAAATGTACTTTTATTATGTTTTATTTGGACATTTTTCTTCCTTTGACCATCATTCTCTCTCTCACACAGCAACTCCACTCCCACTTGTCTCCAATTCCACATCCCAACCCTCAGCTTCCCTCGGCCCATCCCATCTATCTCTGCTGGCCACCCTCAGCTTCCCTCAGCCCATCCCATCTATCTCTGCTGGCCACCCTCAGCTTCCCTCAGCCCATCCCATCTATCTCTGCTGGCCACCCTCAGCTTCCCTCAGCCCATCCCATCTATCTCTGCTGGACACCCTCAGCTTCCCTCAGCCCATCCCATCTATCTCTGCTGGCCACCCTCAGCTTCCCTCAGCCCATCACATCTATCTCTGCTGGCCACCCACTTCCTGTTTCTACGCAACACATATCTTTCAACTATGCTGTGATGTTTAACGTACAATTTCAATCTATCTAATCGAATAGAATCTACATATTGCGTTTTGAAGATAAATACTTTTACTAAGACTATTAGTATATTAGTAATTGACTGACCCGGTCTCTCCAGATTTACTAACAGTACTATTTCTAGGGTCAATTTTAGATCAATGCTATGCATTTTCAACTATTCCTGAACCTGAGGCCAGAAGCAGGCTACCTGGGGGCAATACCAAAATAAATGGTCTATTGATTCTGTATCTGTCACGTTCCTGACCTGTTTTCTGTTGTTTTGTATGTGTTAGTCGGTCAGGGCGTGAGTGTGGGTGGGCATTTCTATGTTATGTGTTTCTATGTTGGTAAATGGGTGACCTGTTATGGTTCTCAATTAGAGGCAGGTGGTTTTCATCTCCTCTGATTGAGAACCATATTAAGGTAGGTGGTTTCACATTGTTTGTTTGTGGGTGATTGTCGCTGTGTCTGTGTTATTTGCACCACACGGTACTGTCTCGTCTCATTCGTTCGTTCGTTCTTTCCTGTTCGTGCGTTCTTCATTTTATGTAGTTTGCATGTTCAGGTCAGTCTACATTGTCTGTTTGTTATTTTGTATTTATCAAGTATAGTTCGGTTCAGTGTTCGTCTTGTCTAATAAATTCATGATGTCTACATACCTCGCTGCACATTGGTCTTCCGATCCCTCTCTCCTCTCCTCGTCCGAGGAGGAGGAAGAACTAGAGTTACGTCACAGTATCCTCACAACAAAATCTGCAGAGCTTCGATGATTTTATACCCCAAATATTCAACATTTTGTTGTTGGCAAGAATTCTATATAATAATTTTAGCCTAAAAGCACGAAGTCTTGAATCTTGCGTTGTTTTATATATCAACTCATACACCCTGTACCATGGAATCGGTACATCACAAATCTCTTCCCAACTATTTTGCAATCTGTATGGCCCAGTTGTCAACATCCTGGTCCTCAAATGAAACTGGTGTACTTTCCTATTTATGACATTGTTATTCCTCTGCCAGTTCTGATCCTTTATATTTGGCAGACAGACCAGTTCAATACCTCCTCTATTTTTACCTACATGTACAAACTACCTCAATAAGCCTGACTAACCGGTGTCTGTATATAGCCTTGCTATTCTATTTTCAAATGTCTTTTTACTGTTGTTTTATTTCTTTACTTACACACACACACACACCTTTTTTTTCGCACTATTGATTAGAGCCTGTAAGTAAGCATTTCACTGTAAGGTCTACACCTGTGGTATTCGGCGCACGTGACAAATAAATGTTGATTTGATTTGATATTGGGCAGGCAGACCAGTTCCCTACATCCTCCCGCTGCCACCCGCCTCCTCCATTTTGGGGGTAATGCTGTAATCAATTGGTTGTACTCTTGGATTGAACAGACCTTCCCAAACAATTCTGATAACTCCATGAAGAACGTAACTCTACCATTACAATTTACAATATAATTTAAGAACAAAATACCTTTTCAAACATCTTTCCCATAAATACAGGTATTTTATCAACCAGCACAATTGAGTTCAGCCATAATATTTGTTTTAATATTTGTTCTATCTTTTCAGGGGGGGATGAAATTAAAATTGTAGCCAGCTCTGCAATGCTGGTTTTAAAAAGAAAGATACTTTGAAAAAAGTATAATTCTCAATTAATCTAAAATGAGACATGTCAATCTGCACAAAGACAAAAAGGCCATTGTTAAACAATGGATGAGCTTTTCTTATTAATCTAATGGAGAACCATTTAGGGTTCAAGTAAAACTGTTCAATAAGTGAAGCTTTTAGAGAGAGGTTTAGGGCTTTTATATTTAATAATCTCAACCCACCCAGTTCATATTCATTATACAGATAGTCACGCTTTATTTGGTCTGGTTTAGCGTCCCAGATAAAGAAAATATTTGTTGCTCATATGATTTGAAAAACTAGTCATCAGGAACAGCAGCATCATAAACTGAGAGAAGATTAAGGGGTTAATCAGGGCAGTTTTCCATAAATAGACAGGTATTTACCTCTCCACAGATCAGGGCAGTTTTCCATAAATAGACAGGTATTTACCTCTCCACAGATCAGGGCAGTTTTCCATAAATAGACAGGTATTTACCTTTCCACAGATCAGGGCAGTATTCCATAAATAGACAGGTATTTACCTCTCCACAGATCAGGGCAGTTTTCCACAAATAGACAGGTATTTACCTCTCCACAGATCAGGGCAGTTTTCCATAAATAGACAGGTATTTACCTCTCCACAGACCAGGGCAGTTTTCCATAAATAGACAGGTATTTACCTCTCCACAGATCAGGGCAGTTTTCCATAAATAGACAGGTATTTACCTCTCCACAGATCAGGGCAGTTTTCCATAAATAGACAGGTATTTACCTCTCCACAGATTAGGGCAGTTTTCCATAAATAGACAGGTATTTACCTGTCCACAGATCAGGGCAGTTTTCCATAAATAGACAGGTATTTACCTCTCCACAGATCAGGGCAGTTTTCCATAAATAGACAGGTATTTACCTCCACAGATCAGGGCAGTTTTCCATAAATAGACAGGTATTTACCTCTCCACAGTTCAGGGCAGTTTTCCATAAATAGACAGGTATTTACCTCTCCACAGTTGCAGGATCTTATAATTTTTTTGTGTACTTGTTTCTGGTCATGTGACATTGCCCTTGTTTATCAAATCAAATCACATTTTATTGGTCACATACACATGGTTAGCAGATGTTAATGCGAGTGTAGTGAGATGCTTGTGCTTCTAGTTCCGACAGTGCAGTAATATCTAACAAGTAATCTAACAATTTCACAACAACTACCTTTTACACACAAGTGTAAGGGAATGAATAAGAATATGCACATATAAATATATGGATGAGCGATGGCCGAACGGCATAGGCAAGATGCAGTAGATGGTATAGAGTACAGTATATACATATGAGATGTGTAATGTAGGGTATGTAAACATTATATAAAGTGGCATTGTTTAAGTGGCTAGTGATACATTTATTACATCCAATTTTTTATTATTAAAGTGGATAGAGATTTGAGTCCGTATGTTGGCAGCAGCCACTCAATGTTAGTGATGGCTGTTTAACAGTCTGATGGCCTTGAGATAGAAGCTGTTTTTCAGTTTCTCGGTCCCAGCTTTGATGCACCTGTACTGACCTCTCCTTCTGGATGATAGCGGGGTGAACAGGCAGTGGCTCGGGTGGTTGTTGTCCATGATGATCTTTTTGGCCTTCCTGTGACACCGGGTGGTGTAGGTGTCCTGGAGGGCAGGAACTCAGTCTGCCTCCTCAAATTGCACTCTATACTGCATTACTATTGGCTCTGGTCAAGAAGTGCACTATATAGGGAATAGGGTTCCACTTGGGACAGGCCTCAGACTTGAATCACTGGTCCTGGAAACTGCTAGTTGTTCATACGGTGTTGTTGTTAATTGATTAACCTTGAAATGCAGTGGACTGAATCAGGGTCACAGTGTTTGTTGTTAATGATGATTAACCTTGAAATGCAATGGACTGAATCAGGGTCACAGTGTTTGTTGGTAGTAATGTAGTGGACTGAATCAGGGTCACACAGTGTTTGTTGGTAGTAATGTAGTGGACTGAATCAGGGTCACAGTGTTTGTTGGTAGTAATGCAGTGGACTGAATCAGGGTCACAGTGTTTGTTGGTAGTAATGTAGTGGACTGAATCAGGGTCACAGTGTTTGTTGGTAGTAATGTAGTGGACTGAATCAGGGTCACACAGTGTTTGTTGGTAGTAATGTAGTGGACTGAATCAGGGTTACAGTGTTTGTTGGTAGTAATGTAGTGGACTGAATCAGGGTCACAGTGTTTGTTGGTAGTAATGTAGTGGACTGAATCAGGGTCACACAGTGTTTGTTGATAGTAATGTAGTGGACTGAATCAGGGTCACAGTGTTTGTTGGTAGTAATGTAGTGGACTGAATCAGGGTCACAGTGTTTGTTGGTAGTAATGTAGTGGACTGAATCAGGGTCACAGTGTTTGTTGGTAGTAATGCAGTGGACTGAATCAGGGACACAGTGTTTGTTGGTAGTAATGTAGTGGACTGAATCAGGGTCACAGTGTTTGTTGGTAGTAATGTAGTGGACTGAATCAGGGTCACAGTGTTTGTTGGTAGTAATGCAGTGGACTGAATCAGGGACACAGTGTTTGTTGGTAGTAATGCAGTGGACTGAATCAGCGTCACAGTGTTTGTTGGTAGTAATGCAGTGGACTGAATCAGGGTCACAGTGTTTGTTGGTAGTAATGCAGTGGACTGAATCAGGGACACAGTGTTTGTTGGTAGTAATGTAGTGGACTGAATCAGGGGCACAGTGTTTGTTGGTAGTAATACAGTGGACTGAATCAGGGTCACAGTGTTTCTTGGTAGTAATGCAGTGGGCTACATCAGGGTCACAGTGTTTGTTGGTAGTAATGCAGTGGACTGAATCAGGGTCACAGTGTTTGTTGGTAGTAATGTAGTGGACTGAATCAGGGTCACAGTGTTTGTTGGTAGTAATGTAGTGGACTGAATCAGGGTCACAGTGTTTGTTGGTAGTAATGCAGTGGACTGAATCAGGGACACAGTGTTTGTTGGTAGTAATGCAGTGGACTGAATCAGCGTCACAGTGTTTGTTGGTAGTAATGCAGTGGACTGAATCAGGGTCACAGTGTTTGTTGGTAGTAATGCAGTGGACTGAATCAGGGACACAGTGTTTGTTGGTAGTAATGTAGTGGACTGAATCAGGGGCACAGTGTTTGTTGGTAGTAATACAGTGGACTGAATCAGGGTCACAGTGTTTCTTGGTAGTAATGCAGTGGGCTACATCAGGGTCACAGTGTTTGTTGGTAGTAATGCAGTGGACTGAATCAGGGTCACAGTGTTTCTTGGAAGTCTTAAAAAAATCTACTTTGAGACAAAGGTATCACCTCAAACACGTGGTTATGGACTTAAAGAAGACACCTGTACCATGTCAGATATAGAGTTGAAATGTGTTACATTTTGAGTTTGCATCCCAATATTACACTTTATATACATCACAGAACACTGAAATATAACAAAACCATTTGACATAGAAACACTGGATTTTCACCGTAAAATGTAATAATGTTTATTAGTTATGAAAAATATGAATAACATTCCACCTGAGGCCACTAGGTAATTTGACTGCAGGAATGGACTCCAGGTAATAATGATAAAATATGAATAACATTCCACCTGAGGCCACTAGGTAATTTGACTGCAGGAAAGCGGCTACACAGCGATTTGATTGTAAACCCCTGGCTTTTCTCGTAAACAGGTTTAACTAGTTTTCTGATTATGCCTACATGGTGTCACTGTCACAAGACTTTTCCAGAAATGATGCTGTCCTAAGTTAATCAGTAACACAAATTATACGAAGTCTCTTGACATTGGGGAGGTAAATAAACCTTTCCCAAGGTTTCTTTCTCAGCAAAAAGATTCTGGTTTTGAATTCAGGCTGCAAGGTAAGGATCCTTCCAGGCATTATTCATGTAGGATTGGTAGAATGTTGAAATTGGGAAAGCAGTAAGAGACCGGTGTGTAAATTACTAAGATTCAAGCCACCCGTCAATTAGGGAACTGTGTTTCTTTATTTTGTGTTTATTTGTACCCAGTGGTGTAAAGTACTTCATTAAAACTTAAGTAGTGTTTTTGGGGTATCTGTACTTTACTATTTATAGTTTTGACAACTTTTAATTTTACTTCACTACATTCCTAAAGAAAATAATGTACTTTTTACTCCATACATTTTCCCTGACACCTAAAAGTACTGGTTACATTCTGAATCCTCAAGCAGGACAGAATGACGGCACCTATCAATATAACACCTATCATTCCCTGACACCTAAAAGTACTGGTTATATTCTGAATCCTCAAGCAGGACAGAATGATGGCACCTATCAATATAACACCTATCATTCCCTGACACCTAAAAGTACTGGTTATATTCTGAATCCTCAAGCAGGACAGAATGATGGCACCTATCAATATAACACCTATCATTCCCTGACACCTAAAAGTCCTGGTTACATTCTGAATCCTCAAGCAGGACAGAATGATGGCACCTATCAATATAACACCTATCATTCCCTGACACCTAAAAGTCCTGGTTACATTCTGAATCCTCAAGCAGGACAGAATGACGGCACCTATCAATATAACACCTATCATTCCCTGACACCTAAAAGTCCTGGTTACATTCTGAATCCTCAAGCAGGACAGAATGACGGCACCTATCAATATAACACCTATCATTCCCTGACACCTAAAAGTACTGGTTACATTCTGAATCCTCAAGCAGGACAGAATGACGGCACCTATCAATATAACACCTATCATTCCCTGACACCTAAAAGTACTGGTTACATTCTGAATCCTCAAGCAGGACAGAATGACGGCACCTATCAATATAACACCTATCATTCCCTGACACCTAAAAGTCCTGGTTACATTCTGAATCCTCAAGCAGGACAGAATGACGGCACCTATCAATATAACACCTATCATTCCCTGACACCTAAAAGTACTGGTTACATTCTGAATCCTCAAGCAGGACAGAATGACGGCACCTATCAATATAACACCTATCATTCCCTGACACCTAAAAGTACTCGTTACATTCTGAATCCTCAAGCAGGACAGAATGACGGCACCTATCAATATAACACCTATCATTCCCTGACACCTAAAAGTCCTGGTTACATTCTGAATCCTCAAGCAGGACAGAATGACGGCACCTATCAATATAACACCTATCATTCCCTGACACCTAAAAGTCCTGGTTACATTCTGAATCCTCAAGCAGGACAGAATGACGGCACCTATCAATATAACACCTATCATTCCCTGACACCTAAAAGTACTGGTTACATTCTGAATCCTCAAGCAGGACAGAATGACGGCACCTATCAATATAACACCTATCATTCCCTGACACCTAAAAGTACTCGTTACATTCTGAATCCTCAAGCAGGACAGAATGACGGCACCTATCAATATAACACCTATCATTCCCTGACACCTAAAAGTACTGGTTACATTCTGAATCCTCAAGCAGGACAGAATGACGGCACCTATCAATATAACACCTATCATTCCCTGACACCTAAAAGTACTGGTTACATTCTGAATCCTCAAGCAGGACAGAATGACGGCACCTATCAATATAACACCTATCATTCCCTGACACCTAAAAGTACTGGTTACATTCTGAATCCTCAAGCAGGACAGAATGACGGCACCTATCAATATAACACCTATCATTCCCTGACACCTAAAAGTACTGGTTACATTCTGAATCCTCAAGCAGGACAGAATGACGGCACCTATCAATATAACACCTATCATTCCCTGACACCTAAAAGTACTGGTTACATTCTGAATCCTCAAGCAGGACAGAATGACGGCACCTATCAATATAACACCTATCATTCCCTGACACCTAAAAGTACTGGTTACATTCTGAATCCTCAAGCAGGACAGAATGACGGCACCTATCAATATAACACCTATCATTCCCTGACACCTAAAAGTACTGGTTACATTCTGAATCCTCAAGCAGGACAGAATGACGGCACCTATCAATATAACACCTATCATTCCCTGACACCTAAAAGTACTGGTTACATTCTGAATCCTCAAGCAGGACAGAATGACGGCACCTATCAATATAACACCTATCATTCCCTGACACCTAAAAGTACTGGTTATATTCTGAATCCTCAAGCAGGACAGAATGACGGCACCTATCAATATAACACCTATCATTCCCTGACACCTAAAAGTACTGGTTATATTCTGAATCCTCAAGCAGGACAGAATGACGGCACCTATCAATATAACACCTATCATTCCCTGACACCTAAAAGTACTGGTTACATTCTGAATCCTCAAGCAGGACAGAATGACGGCACCTATCAATATAACACCTATCATTCCCTGACACCTAAAAGTACTGGTTACATTCTGAATCCTCAAGCAGGACAGAATGACGGCACCTATCAATATAACACCTATCATTCCCTGACACCTAAAAGTACTGGTTACATTCTGAATCCTCAAGCAGGACAGAATGACGGCACCTATCAATATAACACCTATCATTCCCTGACACCTAAAAGTACTCGTTACATTCTGAATCCTCAAGCAGGACAGAATGACGGCACCTATCAATATAACACCTATCATTCCCTGACACCTAAAAGTACTGGTTACATTCTGAATCCTCAAGCAGGACAGAATGACGGCACCTATCAATATAACACCTATCATTCCCTGACACCTAAAAGTACTGGTTACATTCTGAATCCTCAAGCAGGACAGAATGACGGCACCTATCAATATAACACCTATCATTCCCTGACACCTAAAAGTACTGGTTACATTCTGAATCCTCAAGCAGGACAGAATGACGGCACCTATCAATATAACACCTATCATTCCCTGACACCTAAAAGTACTGGTTACATTCTGAATCCTCAAGCAGGACAGAATGACGGCACCTATCAATATAACACCTATCATTCCCTGACACCTAAAAGTACTGGTTATATTCTGAATCCTCAAGCAGGACAGAATGACGGCACCTATCAATATAACACCTATCATTCCCTGACACCTAAAAGTACTGGTTACATTCTGAATCCTCAAGCAGGACAGAATGATGGCACCTATCAATATAACACCTATCATTCCCTGACACCTAAAAGTACTGGTTATATTCTGAATCCTCAAGCAGGACAGAATGATGGCACCTATCAATATAACACCTATCATTCCCTGACACCTAAAAGTACTGGTTACATTCTGAATCCTCAAGCAGGACAGAATGATGGCACCTATCAATATAACACCTATCATTCCCTGACACCTAAAAGTACTGGTTACATTCTGAATCCTCAAGCAGGACAGAATGACGGCACCTATCAATATAACACCTATCATTCCCTGACACCTAAAAGTACTGGTTACATTCTGAATCCTCAAGCAGGACAGAATGACGGCACCTATCAATATAACACCTATCATTCCCTGACACCTAAAAGTACTGGTTACATTCTGAATCCTCAAGCAGGACAGAATGACGGCACCTATCAATATAACACCTATCATTCCCTGACACCTAAAAGTACTGGTTACATTCTGAATCCTCAAGCAGGACAGAATGACAGCACCTATCAATATAAAGCCTTGTCATCCCTACTGCCTCTGATCTGGCGGACTCACGAAACACAACTACTGTGTTTGTAAATTATGTCTGAGTGTTGGTACGCCCCTGTCTGTCCGTAATTAAAAATAACATGAAAATCGTACCGTCTGGTTGGCTTAATATAAGGAATTTGATGAATAGCATTTACTTTTACTCGACTTTTTATACCACTGTACTTAAGTACATTTAAATTTTAGACTTTTACTCAAGTAGTATTTTACTTAGTAACTTTCACTTTTAATTGAGTCATTTTCTTTTGTGGAATCTTCACTTTTACTCAAGTATGACAATTGAGTACTTATTCCATCAGTGCCTTTACCTTCCTGTAGTTGGCCATTTGGAATGATTCTGAATGGAGGAATGGTCTAAGATCCCAATGTGTTTTCCAACTCATAAAACATTTTAGAAAACGGCTCAGTGCTGTTATCCTCGCAAGGGAGGTGCTGAAAGGTTTAAAAAATGTCAAATTCTACCCCTGCCTTTGAGAAAAAAAGTATGATTTGGTAAACAAAATCTCTTTCTCTGATCAATTGTATTAGTATAAAATAATTTAATATAGCTCAGTATTTGAATGAAGTATTTTATACAGTATTTTTTTGAACCTGGATCATCATAATGATTCTACATGTTATAGTATGAACCTGGATCATCATAATGGTTCTACATGTTATAGTATGAACCTGGATCATCATAATGGTTCTACATGTTATAGTATGAACCTGGATCATCATAATGGTTCTACATGTTATAGTATGAACCTGGATCATCATAATGGTTCTACATGTTATAGTATGAACCTGGATCATCATAATGGTTCTACATGTTATAGTATGAACCTGGATCATCATAATGGTTCTACATGTTATAGTATGAACCTGGATCATCATAATGGTTCTACATGTTATAGTATGAACCTGGATCATCATAATGGTTCTACATGTTATAGTATTCCATGGCCTTTACTGACCAAAGGTTAAACTACTGTTATGTTTCTGATATACTATGGTGTTGACCAACCCTGTTTTATAGTATGCCATGGCCTTTACTGACCAAAGGTTAAACTACTGTTATGTTTCTGATATACTATGGTGTTGACCAACCCTGTTTTATAGTATTCCATGTCCTTTACTGGCCAAAGGTTAAACTGCTGTTATGTTTCTGATATACTATGGTGTTGACCAACCCTGTTTTATAGTATTCCATGTCCTTTACTGGCCAACGGTTAAACTGCTGTTATGTTTCTGATATACTATGGTGTTGTGTCACTAGACTTTGACCAGATATTATTGCATCCAAAGATCAACTGAACCTAGAACACAGATACAGAGACACTTGTCATCAGGAAGGTGCTCTCTCAGCACAACGGAAAATATCTCAATGACTTGACATGTTCTGGTTGTGAATTCAGGCTACAAGGTAAGAATCTTCCCAGGGATTATTGTAAAGTGTGTAGAGACATTAAATGTATGGTGTTATTTTAGTATAGTGAATGACAGTAAAACACTCAGATCTAACAGTCCATTTCACCTGGGACAGCTACGTGACAGTTCAATCATACAAAATGGCGCTAACTGGGCGTAGAAAAGTCACATTCAATAACATATTGTTCATATATCGTATTATACGATTCGTATATCGTGGTTATTTTACAATTTGTCAAAATGTTAATGTATCATAGTTGTAAATCATCTTTCAGAATATCAGAACATTTGTTGTTTTCTAAATGACAATGATCTCCTGCTTCCTGTGTAGTTTGGTATGAAACCACTGAACAGACTTTACATTGTTATTATGAACTGAATTCAGTAACAGCAGAATAATATCAGACCTGTTGAACAAAGCAACACACTAGAATGAGAGACATTATTAAAAGAGAAAGTGAGACATTATTATTATTATATAATATTACTCTTATTATATTGGTATTATTATTATTAGTTATCTATTAATTAAATCACTGTCACGATCGTCTTGATGAGGGAAGAGAGGACCAAGGCGCAGCGTGATACGAATACATCTTCTTTAATTATAACAAAGACGAAACAAACACTTTTACAAACTAATACAAAAACAACAAACGACCGTGAAGCTACAAACCTACGTGCACACATGCAACATAGACATAGACAATTACCCACAATAGCCTAATGCCTATGGCTGCCTTAAATATGGCTCCCAATCAGAGACAATGAATGACAGCTGTCTCTGATTGAGAACCATTCAGGCAACCATAGACATATCTAGACACCTACACTCAACACAAACCC
The DNA here is from genome assembly GCF_016432855.1 of Salvelinus namaycush. Classification (NCBI taxonomy): domain Eukaryota; kingdom Metazoa; phylum Chordata; class Actinopteri; order Salmoniformes; family Salmonidae; genus Salvelinus; species Salvelinus namaycush. Next base: position 31,403 of record NW_024060786.1, on the reverse strand, counting down.
ATACACTCTACCCAAAACCCCCTATACCATACAACCACCCAATACGAGACAAATACACAAACATCCCCCCTGTCACACCCTGACCTAACCAAAATATTACAGAAAATAAAGATGCCTAAGGCCAGGGCGTGACAGTACCCCCCCCCCCAAAGGTGCGGACTCCGGCCGCAAAACCTGACACAGAAGGGGAGGGTCCGGGTGGGCCTTCCTACGGCGGCGGCTCGGGTGCGGGACGTGGCCCCCACTCCACCATAGTTAATACCCCCTTAGGTGGCTCTGGCAGATCCTGGCTGACTGGCGGCTCTGGCAGATCCTGGCTGGCTGGCGGCTCTGGCAGATCCTGGCTGGCTGGCGGCTCTGGCAGATCCTGGCTGGCTGGCGGCTCTGGCAGATCCTGGCTGGCTGGCGGCTCTGGCAGATCCTGGCTGGCTGGCGGCTCTGGCAGATCCTGGCTGACTGGCGGCTCTGGCAGATCCTGGCTGGCTGACGGCTCTGGCAGATCCTGGCTGGCTGACGGCTCTGGCAGATCCTGGCTGGCTGACGGCTCTGGCAGATCATGGCTGGCTGACGGCTCTGGCAGATCATGGCTGGCTGACGGCTCTGGCTGGTCATGGCTGGCTGACGGCTCTGGCTGGTCATGGCTGGCTGACGGCTCTGGCTGGTCATGGCTGGCTGACGGCTCTGGCTGGTCATGGCTGGCTGACGGCTCTGGCTGATCCTGTCTGGCGGATGGCTCTGGCGGCTCGGGACAGACGGGCGGCTCTGACGGCTCGGGACAGACGGGCAGCTCTGACGGCTCGGGACAGACGGGCAGCTCTGACGGCTCTGGACAGACGGGCAGTGCAGGCGGCACTGGGCAGACGGCAGACTCTGGCCGGCTGAGGCGCACAGTAGGCCTGGTGCGTGGTACCGGAACTGGAGGTACCGGGCTAAGGACACGCACCTCAAGGCTAGTGCGGGGAGCAGCAACAGGACGCACAGGACTCTGGAGAGGCACAGGAGGCTTTGTGCGTGGTGCCGGAACTGGTGGTACCGGGCTGGAGACACGCACCATAGGGCTAGTGCGTGGAGGAGGAACAGGGCTCTGGAGACGCACAGGAGGCTTGGTGCGTGGTGTTGGCACTGGTGGTACTGGGCTGGTGCGGGGAGGTGGCGCCGGATATACCGGACCGTGCAGGCGTACTGGCTCCCTTGAGCACTGAGCCTGCCCAACCTTACCTGGTTGAATGCTCCCCGTAGCCCGACCAGTGCGGGGAGGTGGAATAACCCGCACTGGGCTGTGTTGGCGAACCGGGGACACCATGCGTAAGGCTGGTGCCATGTAAGCCGGCCCGAGGAGACGCACTGGAGACCAGATGCCTTGAGCCGGCTTCATGGCACCTGGCTCAATGCCCAATCTAGCCCTGCCAGTGCGGGGAGGTGGAATAACCCACACCGGGCTATGCACACGTACAGGAGACACCATGCGCTCTACCGCATAACACGTTGTCTGCCCGTACTTTCGCACTTCACGATAAGCATAGGGAGTTGGCGCAGGTCTCCTACCTGACTTCGCCACACTCCGTTATAGCCCCCCCCAATAAATTTTTGGGTTTGACTTGCGGGCTTCCAGCCTTGCTTCCGTGCTGCCTCCTCATATCGCCTCCTCTCGGCTTTAGCTGCCTCCAGCTCTTCACGAGGGAGGCTATATTCTCCCGGTTGTGCCCAAGGTCCCTTACCGTCCAATATCTCCTCCCTAGTCCATGAATCCTGTGTATATTGCTCCTGCTGCTGCTTGACACGCTGCTTGACACGCTGCTTGGTCCTTTTGTGGTGGGTAATTCTGTCACGATCGTCTTGATGAGGGAAGAGAGGACCAAGGCGCAGCGTGATACGAATACATCTTCTTTAATTATAACAAAGACGAAACAAACACTTTTACAAACTAATACAAAAACAACAAACGACCGTGAAGCTACAAACCTACGTGCACACATGCAACATAGACATAGACAATTACCCACAATAGCCTAATGCCTATGGCTGCCTTAAATATGGCTCCCAATCAGAGACAATGAATGACAGCTGTCTCTGATTGAGAACCATTCAGGCAACCATAGACATATCTAGACACCTACACTCAACACAAACCCATACACTCTACCCAAAACCCCCTATACCATACAACCACCCAATACGAGACAAATACACAAACATCCCCCCTGTCACACCCTGACCTAACCAAAATATTACAGAAAATAAAGATGCCTAAGGCCAGGGCGTGACAATCACCTGACTGTTGGATGTATCTGATAGTAAATGTTTTATTTCTAAGAGAAAATGAATCAAATAGAACAATTGACCTTCAAGAATTAGTTGTCACTCTGTTAACCACAACCAACATGCTGGATCTCTGTTTAGTTGTCACTGTGTTAACCACAACCAACATGCTGGATCTCTGTTTAGTTGTCACTGTGTTAACCACAACCAACATGCTGGATCTCTGTTTAGTTGTCACTGTGTTAACCACAACCAACATGTTGGATCTCTGTTTAGTTGTCACTGTGTTAACCACAACCAACATGTTGGATCTCTGTTTAGTTGTCACTGTGTTGACCACAACCAACATGTTGGATCTCTGTTTAGTTGTCACTGTGTTAACCACAACCAACATGTTGGATCTCTGTTTAGTTGTCACTGTGTTAACCACAACCAACATGTTGGATCTCTGTTTAGTTGTCACTGTGTTAACCACAACCAACATGTTGGATCTCTGTTTAGTTGTCACTGTGTTAACCACAACCAACATGCTGGATCTCTGTTTAGTTGTCACTGTGTTAACCACAACCAACATGCTGGATCTCTGTTTAGTTGTCACTGTGTTAACCACAACCAACATGCTGGATCTCTGTTTAGTTGTCACTGTGTTAACCACAACCAACATGCTGGATCTCTGTTTAGTTGTCACTGTGTTAACCACAACCAACATGTTGGATCTCTGTTTAGTTGTCACTGTGTTAACCACAACCAACATGTTGGATCTCTGTTTAGTTGTCACTGTGTTAACCACAACCAACATGTTGGATCTCTGTTTAGTTGTCACTGTGTTAACCACAACCAACATGCTGGATCTCTGTTTAGTTGACCACAACCAACATGTTGGATCTCTGTTTAGTTGTCACTGTGTTAACCACAACCAACATGTTGGATCTCTGTTTAGTTGTCACTGTGTTAACCACAACCAACATGTTGGATCTCTGTTTAGTTGTCACTGTGTTAACCACAACCAACATGTTGGATCTCTGTTTAGTTATCACTGTGTTAACCACAACCAACATGTTGGATCTCTGTTTAGTTGTCACTGTGTTAACCACTACCAACATGTTGGATCTCTGTTTAGTTGTCACTGTGTTAACCATAACCAACATGTTGGATCTCTGTTTAGTTGTCACTGTGTTAACCACAACCAACATGTTGGATCTCTGTTTAGTTGTCACTGTGTTAACCACAACCAACATGTTGGATCTCTGTTTAGTTGTCACTGTGTTAACCACAACCAACATGCTGGATCTCTGTTTAGTTGTCACTGTGTTAACCACAACCAACATGTTGGATCTCTGTTTAGTTGTCACTGTGTTAACCACAACCAACATGTTGGATCTCTGTTTAGTTGTCACTGTGTTAACCACAACCAACATGCTGGATCTCTGTTTAGTTGTCACTGTGTTAACCACAACCAACATGTTGGATCTCTGTTTAGTTGTCACTGTGTTAACCACAACCAACATGTTGGATCTCTGTTTAGTTGTCACTGTGTTAACCACAACCAACATGTTGGATCTCTGTTTAGTTGTCACTGTGTTAACCACAACCAACATGCTGGATCTCTGTTTAGTTGTCACTGTGTCAACCACAACCAACATGCTGGATCTCTGTTTAGTTGTCACTGTGTTAACCACAACCAACATGTTGGATCTCTGTTTAGTTGTCACTGTGTTAACCACAACCAACATGTTGGATCTCTGTTTAGTTGTCACCGTGTTAACCACAACCAACATGTTGGATCTCTGTTTAGTTGTCACTGTGTTAACCACAACCAACATGTTGGATCTCTGTTTAGTTGTCACTGTGTTAACCACAACCAACATGTTGGATCTCTGTTTAGTTGTCACTGTGTTAACCACAACCAACATGCTGGATCTCTGTTTAGTTGTCACTGTGTCAACCACAACCAACATGCTGGATCTCTGTTTAGTTGTCACTGTGTTAACCACAACCAACATGTTGGATCTCTGTTTAGTTGTCACTGTGTTAACCACAACCAACATGTTGGATCTCTGTTTAGTTGCCACCGTGTTAACCACAACCAACATGTTGGATCTCTGTTTAGTTGTCACTGTGTCAACCACAACCAACATGCTGGATCTCTGTTTAGTTGTCACTGTGTTAACCACAACCAACATGCTGGATCTCTGTTTAGTTGTCACTGTGTTAACCACAACCAACATGCTGGATCTCTGTTTAGTTGTCACTGTGTTAACCACAACCAACATGTTGGATCTCTGTTTAGTTGTCACTGTGTTAACCACAACCAACATGCTGGATCTCTGTTTAGTTGTCACTGTGTCAACCACAACCAACATGTTGGATCTCTGTTTAGTTGTCACTGTGTTAACCACAACCAACATGCTGGATCTCTGTTTAGTTGTCACTGTGTTAACCACAACCAACATGCTGGATCTCTGTTTAGTTGTCACTGTGTCAACCACAACCAACATGTTGGATCTCTGTTTAGTTGTCACTGTGTTAACCACAAACAACATGCTGGATCTCTGTTTAGTTGTCACTGTGTTAACCACAACCAACATGTTGGATATCTGTTTAGTTGTCACTGTGTTAACCACAACCAACATGTTGGATCTCTGTTTAGTTGTCACTGTGTTAACCACAACCAACATGCTGGATCTCTGTTTAGTTGTCACTGTGTTAACCACAACCAACATGCTGGATCTCTGTTTAGTTGTCACTGTGTTAACCACAACCAACATGCTGGATCTCTGTTTAGTTGTCACTGTGTCAACCACAACCAACATGTTGGATCTCTGTTTAGTTGTCACTGTGTTAACCACAACCAACATGTTGGATCTCTGTTTAGTTGTCACTGTGTTAACCACAACCAACATGCTGGATCTCTGTTTAGTTGTCACTGTGTTAACCACAACCAACATGCTGGATCTCTGTTTAGTTGTCACTGTGTTAACCACAACCAACATGTTGGATCTCTGTTTAGTTGTCACTGTGTTAACCACAACCAACATGCTGGATCTCTGTTTAGTTGTCACTGTGTTAACCACAACCAACATGCTGGATCTCTGTTTAGTTGTCACTGTGTTAACCACAACCAACATGCTGGATCTCTGTTTAGTTGTCACTGTGTTAACCACAACCAACATGTTGGATCTCTGTTTAGTTGTCACTGTGTTAACCACAACCAACATGTTGGATCTCTGTTTAGTTGTCACTGTGTTAACCACAACCAACATGCTGGATCTCTGTTTAGTTGTCACTGTGTTAACCACAACCAACATGCTGGATCTCTGTTTAGTTGTCACTGTGTTAACCACAACCAACATGCTGGATCTCTGTTTAGTTGTCACTGTGTTAACCACAACCAACATGTTGGATCTCTGTTTAGTTGTCACTGTGTTAACCACAACCAACATGCTGGATCTCTGTTTAGTTGTCACTGTGTTAACCACAACCAACATGCTGGATCTCTGTTTAGTTGTCACTGTGTTAACCACAACCAACATGTTGGATCTCTGTTTAGTTGTCACTGTGTTAACCACAACCAACATGCTGGATCTCTGTTTAGTTGTCACTGTGTTAACCACAACCAACATGCTGGATCTCTGTTTAGTTGTCACTGTGTTAACCACAACCAACATGTTGGATCTCTGTTTAGTTGTCACTGTGTTAACCACAACCAACATGCTGGATCTCTGTTTAGTTGTCACTGTGTTAACCACAACCAACATGCTGGATCTCTGTTTAGTTGTCACTGTGTTAACCACAACCAACATGTTGGATCTCTGTTTAGTTGTCACTGTGTTAACCTCAACCAACATGTTGGATCTCTGTTTAGTTTTCACTGTGTTAACCACAACCAACATGTTGGATCTCTGTTTAGTTGTCACTGTGTTAACCACAACCAACATGCTGGATCTCTGTTTAGTTGTCACTGTGTTAACCACAACCAACATGCTGGATCTCTGTTTAGTTGTCACTGTGTTAACCACAACCAACATGCTGGATCTCTGTTTAGTTGTCACTGTGTTAACCACAACCAACATGCTGGATCTCTGTTTAGTTGTCACTGTGTTAACCACAACCAACATGCTGGATCTCTGTTTAGTTGTCACTGTGTTAACCACAACCAACATGCTGGATCTCTGTTTAGTTGTCACTGTGTTAACCACAACCAACATGTTGGATCTCTGTTTAGTTGTCACTGTGTTAACCACAACCAACATGTTGGATCTCTGTTTAGTTGTCACTGTGTTAACCACAACCAACATGCTGGATCTCTGTTTAGTTGTCACTGTGTTAACCACAACCAACATGCTGGATCTCTGTTTAGTTGTCACTGTGTTAACCACAACCAACATGTTGGATCTCTGTTTAGTTGTCACTGTGTTAACCACAACCAACATGTTGGATCTCTGTTTAGTTGTCACTGTGTTAACCACAACCAACATGCTGGATCTCTGTTTAGGGGTCTGTGCTGTTAAATGAGTCTCTCTGGGGAGAGAGAGGAGAGGGGCCCTGCCTCTAAAATGCATCTCTCTGGGGGACATGACACCAAAGCTAAGAGGTGAGATAACAATTTTATGAAGAATTCATTAAGTTCATTTCCAAAATAAATCTCTATCTTAAGATGAATGCACTTACTGTAAATAACTCTGGACAAGAGCATCTGCTAAATCAGGGGTTCTCAATCCGGGGTCTGTGGAGGTACTGCAGGGGTTCTCAATCCGGGGTCTGTGGAGGTACTGCAGGGGTTCTCAGTCCGGGGTCTGTGGAGGTACAGCAGGGGTTCTCAATCCGGGGTCTGTGGAGGTACTGCAGGGGTTCTCAATCCGGGGTCTGTGGAGGTACTGCAGGGGTTCTCAGTCCGGGGTCTGTGGAGGTACTGCAGGGGTTCTCAATCCGGGGTCTGTGGAGGTACTGCAGGGGTTCTCAGTCCGGGGTCTTTGGAGGTACTGCAGGGGTTCTCAATCCGGGGTCTGTGGAGGTACTGCAGGGGTTCTCAATCCGGGGTCTGTGGAGGTACTGCAGGGGTTCTCAATCCGGGGTCTGTGGAGGTACTGCAGGGGTTCTCAATCCGGGGTCTGTGGAGGTACTGCAGGGGTTCTCAATCCGGGGTCTGAGGAGGTACTGCAGGGGTTCCACGGCACCCTGACTGTACTCGTTGCAATGTGAGACATTTGATAGAATTTTCACGACACGACCACTTTGCCTACTCTTAATTATTGCCTAATATAATGGAATGCATATTTTTTTTAACCAATTCTGATCGTTGTTACAAGCAGATTTTTGACAATATAACCGTTATATCAACACACTCTTCACACCCGTTTAACAACTCTAAATATCTTTGGCATAGTAGGCATCAAGTCCCTTGCCAATAATGTTGCCTACGACGTTGCATACAATGTTCATTTACATCTAACACATATTACTCCCTAGATACCTTCAATTGCCCAATTTATAGCCATGCCCAATTTAGGAATATTTTTTAACAATGTGATGTTGCGCTCCAAAGGGAGAACTTGAAATAACATGATGTAGATAATTAAATCATCAAAAGAAAAACGTGTTTAGAAAATAAGGTTCCTTATAGAGCCAAAAAGGCTTCTATCACTTCCTTAAAATATGAAATTAATAAAAGTGATATATATTTTTGGGTTCAGTGAAGATGAACCTCTAGAGTTCTGATCAACAAAAGGTTCATGTTTTGAGGATGTGAACCCAGCAGCCCTCCAGTGGTCAGATCAATTCCACCAGTTTTTTCCAGCGCCCGGCCCGGGATTCGAACCAGCCACCTTTCGGTCACAGCTCCAACTCCAACCTGAGTTAATCTTCAGAAATAAGCATGAGTTAATCTGCCAAAATGAAGACAAAATGCTATGCAGTTATACATGGTATCACTTGTTATACATAATTATTATACATAAATCATTGCCAAAAGCACAAGACATACTGTTGCATGTAGGTCTATATTATTTATGGGTTGATCACATAGAAATATAAAAACATTATTTTTAACTACTGCAATGCAATTACATGTGGCGCAGGAACCACTGACTCACTGCATGTCAAGACACCTGCTGTTAACTCTTAACTACTTAGGACAGCTCACGAGGTGTCCAAAATATCTGCTGACTAGGTGGGACTAGAGATTTCATGCATAGCTTTAATTTATACCCATAAGTGTAAAATGTCTTTATTCTCAGCACTTATACGAGCAATTTTCTACTCTGAGACACTTTGACGATATGGACCCAGATCTCAACATATTGTTATAAAAAAACATAGAATGTTTGTTTTACATAATAATAAAAAATGAATATTACTAATGTAACCCACTGTAAAGACTGGGTTTAGTTGATTGTGTTGCACTGCTCATGTCCGCGTTCTGGAACTGTCCGCGTTCCCGTACAGAACTGTCCGCGTCCCCGTACAGAACTGTCCGCGTCCACGTACGGTGTGGCGCCAAGCATATTGTCCGGTTACGCGCAGAGTTGACTGAGGTGATCTTGGGGAATAACGACGGAGTTCACTACAGTGTTGAGACACCGAAGTTCAGTGTTCAATTTGCTTTTTTCTTTACGGTCAGGGACAGTATGAGTGTAGCCAGATCCTTTTCACTCTCTGTCCTTGTTTCATTTTGTGGTTCTCCGGATTCATCATCGAGACGAGGGACAGACGAACGACCTGCTAGCTAGCCAAGCTAGTCGGTACAGCTAGGTAAGTTAGCTAGCTACGAAACCAGCAGCATCCTAGTTACCATAGCTACCACTACATCATCACTGGCTGCCTGCATTTCTTGTGGACCGATGGAGCTCCCCGGTTGTTTCTTCCACCTGTTAAATCCGTGGAGGGCTTCTCCCTCTCTCGTTGACGGATGCTGGCTACCTCTGTCCGGTTCTCCTCTCTTCACTAGATGGACGGTAACTTTAGTGTTTAACCTTTAACGAGTCACCAACCCGGATCCGGGATCACCCCCCACCCCCCCCACACTGATTAGCATCGCTAGCATAGCTTCACAAGTAAATAGTAGCATCTAAATATCATTAAATCACAAGTCCAAGACACCAGATGAAAGATACAGATCTTGTGAATAAACCCATCATTTCTGTTTTTTAAAATGTTTTACAGGGAAGACACAATATGTAAATCTATTAGCTAACCACGTTAGCAAAATACACCATCTTTCTTTGTCCACCATTTTCTCTCTCCACCACTAGCTATCACCAATTCGGCTAAACTAAGATATTGATAGCAACAAACCAAGAAAAAAACTCATCAGATGACAGTCTGATAACATATTTATGGTATAGGATAGGTGTTGTTAGAAAAAAGTGCATATTTCAGGTAGAAATCACAGTTTACAATTGCACCGACCATCACAAATCGACTAGAATTACTAGATAGAGCAACGTGTATGACCAATTTACTCATCATAAAACATTTCATAAAAATAGACAAAGCATAGCAATGGAAAGACACAGTTCTTGTGATTTCAGACCATATTTCAGATTTTCTAAGCGTTTTTCAGCGAAAACACAATAAATCGATAAGTTAGCATACCACATGTGCAAACGTTAGTAGAGCATGAATTCAAGGCAAAGGGAGCTATAACGTTATCATCGCCAAAATATATTAATTTTTTCACTAACCTTCTCAGAATTCTTCCGATGACACTCCTGTAACATCATTTTACAACATACATATACAGTTTGTTCGAAAATGTGCATATTTAGCCATACAAAACCGTGGTTATACAATGGAAATAGTCACAACTCAAGCATCAAAATGAGGGACGTCAGCTTTCAGAGTGATCTAGTTTAATCGAAAGCTAATCATATACTTGACTAAAAAATACAGAGTTGACAGGAATCGAAAGACAAATTAGTTCTTAATGCAACCGCTGACTTACATTTTTAAAATTATCCTTACTTTTCAATACAGGGTTCGCCAAGTGAAGCTATACCAAACAAAATGGCGAAATATGCGTTTAAAATATTTCGACAGAACAACGATTTATCATATTAAATATTGCTTACTTTGAGCTGTTCTTCCATCAGATTCTTGGGCAATGTATTCTTTCTTGGGTTTAATCTTCTTTTGGTCGAAAGATGTCCTTTGTCCGTCTAAATGCCCGCTAACGTTCGACCGGGACCCCGAAATGTGCCCGGTGCTTCACATAGAAATGCATCAAAATCGCACTAAACGGATATAAATTGCTATAAAACGGTTTAAATTAACTACCTTATGATGTTTCTAAGTCCTATATCGAATTAAATTACAGACGGATACATTTCAAGTTGATAACCGAGCCTGTGAAAATGGCATCCGGAGGTCCCTTCCTGCGTAAGGGCGAGCGTCGAAAGGGGGGCTACTCTCACTCCTTGGTCTTTTATAACCTCTGAGAGCTACCTAGAAGGCCCATTCCACTTCTCATTGGTTACTGACATCCAGGGGAAGGCGGGTGCAGTTCGTGTCGTTCCATAGGATAGACAGAGACCTTAAAAACTGATCTGAAACCAGAGCTTCGCTCTCAGACCTTTCACTGTCTGTCATGGATTTCGCTGTAGAAAGAGTTCTGGGTCACCCACAGACATCATTTCAACGTTGTATGAAACTAGAAAGTGTTTTCTATCCAATAGAATTAATAATATGCATATTGTACGAGCAAGAATTGAGTACTAGGCAGTTTAATTTGGAGACGACAAAATGCTAATTCGGAACAGCACCCCCTGTAGTCGCAAGAATTAACCCCTCTGTGTCCAAGGACCAATCTTTTGAATATTATTTTCAGGGCGCCTCAATAGGAGGTATTGAACACCGGGTAAATAATCACTAGTCAGAGCCTCAACCTCAGTATACATTCATTATAAAAAAACATCTTAATATCTGATATTGCGAGTAAACAACCTCAGAATAGAAAAGACAAGAGTGCGTCTTCCAGTTCACCAATAAATTACATAATTCAACCCTCCCGGTTAGTAAATTTACCTCAACATGCCCCCGGAGAAGGCAGAGTAACGACACCAGCCTTTTAGCGGGGCTGACTACAACGCTCGCGTCGCTGAATTAATTTCGTTATTAAAAATGACACACTGCACGCGCGCGCCAACGAGCGTCTGGAAGTCAGTTCTATTTGTGACGCAGTTCGCGCTGCATCTCCTCATTGGTTTATAGAAGCAGGTACCCACGTGCCATCTCCTCATTGGCTTATAGAAGCAGGTACCCACGTGCCATCTCCTCATTTAGCAAAAAAACATAACTTAACATAAACGTAACTTCTTTAAAGAATAAAAGCTCATTTACGAACATTTCTGAAAATGGATATATAGCTTTTTGGAATGAAACTCTTCTTCTGTTTCCCCATCTGAGCTCAGAGTAGATGAGAGATGTAATGTTTGTCTCTTGTGTTGAAGCCCAATCAAGCAGGAGAGACCAGCCTCCCCTGTACCCAGCTGTGTGTCCATGAAGAGTGACTGGTCTATGGAACTACCTCTAAACTTTAGAGAGGGAGACTTTTCTACTGAACAAAGGTAAGAAGAACTCATGGGTCATGGTCAGTGAGTTAAACAACACTGTCTCTAGTCATTTCTCTCCCATTTTCCCATTTCTATTTGTTGTTTTCATAATCCATAAGCTAATCCTTTTGTCCATTTTCATAGTCCTAAAACAATAATAATCAAACACAACATTCCGTGTGCGTGTGTGTGTGTGTGTGTGTGTGTACTCCCTGGATGAGGAGATGTAATCTCATGTTTTGTCCACAGAAACCAACAGGAGAGATCAGAGTCAGAGATTCTCAGTGGTCATTCTTCCCAGAGTCATCAAACAGACCTGGCCTCCATATTCAGTGTATGTGGTCCTGTTATGTACATTTGTTTTTGTTTACCTCAAGTAAAGTTGATCTGTCAATCATTCATTAATGTGTTCATGAGAAAGCATTTCTTCTCTTGTTTAACTAATTTACTTGATTTATTCCAGATGCTTGAAGAGAAAATTATGACATTTGTGAAGAACGAGCTGAAGATGTTCAAGAGGATTCTTAGTCCAGAACTCCCAGAAGGCTTTGAGAGTCAGAAGCAGGATAAGGAAGTGGTGGATGCTGAAGATGAGAAGCAGGAGAGCAGTGCCAGAGAGGGGGCTCTGAAGATCACACTGCACGTCCTGAGGAAAATGAACCAGAAGGAGCTTGCTGACACACTGGAGAAATGTAAGATCTGTCTGCCTCATGTTGAATGCTGTTTTATAACATTTAAAAGCTGTAGCTAAAGTACAGCTAAAGTAGCTGTGTAACTCAATGATATTGTAGCAGCCTTAACTAGAGGTCGACCGATTATGATTTTTCAACGCAGATATCGATACCGATTATTGGACGACCAAAAAAGCCGATCATTTTTTTTTTACATTTACTTGTAGTAATGACAATTACAACAATACTGAATGAACACTTATTTTAACTTAATATAAGACATCAATAAAATCAATCTTGCCTCAAGTAAATAATGAAACATGTTCAATTTGGTTGAAATAATGCAAAAACAAAGTGTTGGAGAAGAAAGTAAAAGTGCAATATGTGCCATGTAAGAAAGCTAACGTTTAAGTTCCTTGCTCAGAACATGAGAACATATGAAAGCTGGTGGTTCCTTTTAACATGAGTCTTCAATATTCCCAGGTAAGAAGTTTTAGGTTGTAGTTATTATAGGAATTATAGGACTATTTCTCTCTATACCATTTGTATTTCACTAACCTTTGACTATTGGATGTTCTTATAGGCACTTTAGTATTGCCAGTGTAGCAGTATAGCTTCCGTCCCTCTCCTCGCTCCTCCCTGGGCTCGAACCAGCAACACAACGACAACAGCCACCATCGAAGCAGCGTTACCCATGCAGAGCAAGGGAAATAACCACTCCAAGTCTCAGAGCGAGTGACGTTTGAAATGCTATTAGCATGCGCTAACTAGCTAGCCATTTCACATCGGTTACACCAGCCTCATCTCGGGAGTTGATAGGCTTGAAGTCATAAACAGCGCAATGCTTGACGCACAACGAAGAGCTGCTGGCAAAACGAACGAAAGTGCTGTTTGAATGAATGTTTACGCGCCTGCTTCTGCCTACCACCGCTAAGTCAAATACTTAGATGCTTGTATGCTCAGTCAGATTATATATATTATCCAGCAGGACACGCTAGATAATATCTAGTAATATCATCAACCATTTTTTATTTTATTTTTATTTATTTCACCTTTATTTAATCAGGTAGGCTAGTTGAGAACAAGTTCTCATTTACAATTGCGACCTGGCCAAGATAAAGCAAAGCAGTTCGACACATACAACAACACATGGTTACACATGGAGTAAAACAAACATACAGTCAATAATACAGTGAACAATAAGTCTATATACAATGTGAGCAAGTGAGGTGAGATAAGGGAGGTGAAGGCAAACATATATAAATAAAAATATAAAAAAGGCCATGGTGGTGAAGTAAATACAATATAGCAAGTAAAAAAACACTGGAATGGTTGGTTTGCAGTGGAAGAAAGTGCAAAGTAGAGATAGAAATAATGGGGTGCAAAGGAGCAAAATAAATAAATAAATACAGTAGGTAAAGAGGTAGTTGTTTGGGCTAAATTATAGATGGGCTATGTACAGGTGCAGTAATCTGTGAGCTGCCCTGACAGCTGGTGCTTAAAGCTAGTGAGGGAGATAAGTGTTTCCAGTTTCAGAGATTTTTGTAGTTCGTTCCAGTCATTGGCAGCAGAGAACTGGAAGGAGGAAGAATTGGTTTTGGGGGTGACCAGAGAGATATACCTGCTGGAGCGCGTGCTACAGGTAGGTGCTGCTATGGTGACCAGCGAGCTGAGATAAGGGTGGACTTTACCTAGCAGGGTCTTGTAGATGACCTGGAGCCAGTGGGTTTGGCGACGAGTATGAAGCGAGGGCCAACCAACGAGAGTGTACAGGTCGCAGTGGTGGGTAGTGTATGGGGCTTTGGTGACAAAACGGATGGCACTGTGATAGACTGCATCCAATTTATTGAGTAGGGTTTTGGAGGCTATTTTGTAAATGACATCACCGAAGTCGAGGATTGGTAGGATGGTCAGTTTTACAAGGGTATGTTTGGCAGCATGAGTGAAGGATGCTTTGTTGCGGAATAGGAAGCCAATTCTAGATTTAACTTTGGATTGGAGATGTTTGATGTGAGTCTGGAAGGAGAGTTTACAGTCTAACCAGACACCTAGGTATTTGTAGTTGTCCACATATTCTAAGTCAGAGCCGTCCAGAGTAGTGATGTTGGACAGGCGGGCAGGTGCAGGCAGCGATCGGTTGAAGAGCATGCATTTAGTTTTAATTGTATTTAAGAGCAATTGGAGGCCACGGAAGGAGAGTTGTATGGCATTGAAGCTCGCCTGGAGGGTTGTTAACACAGTGTCAAAAGAAGGGCCAGAAGTATACAGGATAGTGTCGTCTGTGTAGAGGTGGATCAGAGAATCACCAGCAGCAAGAGCGACATCATTGATGTATACAGAGAAGAGAGTCGGTCCAAGAATTGAACCCTGTGGCACCCCCATAGAGACTGCCAGAGGCCCGGACAACAGACCCTCCGATTTGACACACTGAACTTGATCAGAGAAGTAGTTGGTGAACCAGGCGAGGCAATCATTAGAGAAACCAAGGCTGTCGAGTCTGCCGATGAGGATGTGGTGATTGACAGAGTCAAAAGCCTTGGCCAGGTCAATGAATACGGCTGCACAGTATTGTTTCCTATCGATGGCAGTTAAGATATCGTTTATGACCTTGAGCGTGGCTGAGCGGAGAAGGTATGGTGGGATTCGAAATGGTCGGTAATCTGTTTGTTGACTTGGCTTTCGAAGACCTTAGAAAGGCAGGGTAGGATAGAT
The DNA here is from genome assembly GCF_016432855.1 of Salvelinus namaycush. Classification (NCBI taxonomy): domain Eukaryota; kingdom Metazoa; phylum Chordata; class Actinopteri; order Salmoniformes; family Salmonidae; genus Salvelinus; species Salvelinus namaycush. Next base: position 16,213 of record NW_024060786.1, on the reverse strand, counting down.
ATAGGGCTGTAGCTGTTTGGGTCAAGAGTGTCCCCCCCTTTGAAGAGGGGGATAACCGCAGCTGCTTTCCAATCTTTGGGAATCTCAGACGACACGAAAGAGAGGTTGAAAAGGCTAGTAATAGGGGTGGCAACAATTTCAGCAGATAGTTTTAGAAAGAAAGGGTCCAGATTATCTAGCCCGGCTGATTTGTAAGGGTCCAGATTTTGCAGCTCTTTCAGAACATCAGCTGACTGTATTTGGGAGAAAGAGAAATGGGGAAGGCTTGGGCGAGTAGCAGAGGGGAGGGCAGTGCTGTTGACCGGGGTAGGGGTAGCCAGGTGGAAAGCATGGCCAGCCGTAGAAAAATGCTTATTGAAATTCTCAATTATAGTGGATTTGTCGGTGGTGACAGTGTTTCCTATCTTCAGTGCAGTTGGAAGCTGGGAGGAGGTGTTCTTATTCTCCATGGACTTTACAGTGTCCCAGAACTTTTTTGAATTTGTGTTGCAGGAAGCAAATTTCTGCTTGAAAAAGCTTGCCTTGGCTTTTCTAACTGCCTGTGTATATTGGTTTCTAGCTTCCCTGAAAAGTTGCATATCACGGGGGCTGTTCGATGCTAATGCAGAACGCCATAGGATGTTTTTCTGTTGGTTAAGGGCAGTCAGGTCAGGAGAGAACCAAGGGCTATATCTGTTCCTGGTTCTAAATTTCTTGAATGGGGCATGCTTATTCAAGATGGTGAGGAAGGCATTCAAAAAAAATATCCAGGCATCCTCTACTGACGGGATGAGATCAATATCCTTCCAGGATACCTCGGCCAGGTCGATTAGAAAGGCCTGCTCGCTGAAGTGTTTCAGGGAGCGTTTGACAGTGATGAGTGGAGGTCGTTTGACCGCTGACCCATTACGGATGCAGGCAATGAGGCAGTGATCGCTGAGATCTTGGTTGAAAACAGCAGAGGTGTATTTAGAGGGCAAGTTGGTTAGGATGATATCTATGAGGGTACCCGTGTTTACGGAATTGGGGTGGTACCTGGTAGGTTCATTGATAATTTGTGTGAGATTGAGGGCATCAAGCTTAGATTGTAGGATGGCTGGGGTGTTAAGCATGTTCCAATTTAGGTCGCCTAGCAGCACGAGCTCTGAAGATAGATGGGGGGCAATCAGTTCACATATGGTGTCCAGAGCACAGCGGGGGGCAGAGGGTGGTCTATAGCAGGTGGCAACGGTGAGAGACTTGTTTTTAGAGAGGTGGATTTTTAAAAGTAGAAGTTCAAATTGTTTGGGAACAGACCTGGATAGTAAAACAGAACTCTGCAGGCAATCCTTGCAGTAGATTGCAACACCGCCCCCTTTGGCCGTTCTATCTTGTCTGAAAATCTTGTAGTTAGGGATGAAAATGTCAGAATTGTTGGTGGTCTTTCTAAGCCAGGATTCAGACACGGCTAAAACATCCGGGTTGGCAGAGTGTGCTAAAGCAGTGAACAAAACAAACTTAGGGAGGAGGCTTCTAATGTTAACATGCATGAAACCAAGGCTATTACGGTTACAGAAGTCATCAAAAGAGAGCGCCTGGGGAATAGGAGTGGAGCTAGGTACTGCAGGGCCTGGATTCACCTCTACATCACCAGAGGAACAGAGGAGGAGTAGGATAAGGGTACGGCTAAAAGCTATGAGAATTGGTCGTCTAGAATGTCTAGAACAGAGAGTAAAAGGAAATTTCTGGGGGCGATAAAATAGGTTCAAGGAATAATGTACAGACAAAGGTATGGTAGGATGTGAATACAGTGGAGGTAAACCTAGGTATTGAGTGATGATGAGAGAGATATTGTCTCTAGAAACATCATTGAAACCAGGTGATGTCATCGCATATGTGGGTGGTGGAACTGAAAGGTTGGATATGGTATAGTGAGCAGGGGTAGAGGCTCTACAGTGAAATAAGCCAATAAACACTAACCAGAACAGCAATGGACAAGGCATATTTACATTAAGGAGAGGCATGCTTAATCGAGTGATCAATAAGGGTCCAGTGAGTAGAGGTTGGTTGGGGTCACGGCGATCCAGACAGCTGGCCGGGTAGATGGCTATCGGTAGCAAGATAGCATAGGATGGAGGTCTATTTTTAGACACCTCGTGCGTTTCCGTCGGTAGATTAGTGGGGTTCCGTGTGGAAGAGGGGATCAATCCAATTGGCAAAATAGATATAGTGACCCAAGAAAAATTGTCCGATATACTTATTCAGATAGCAGCCGATAAGACAGCTAACGATTAGCGGGCCCCAGATGAGCGTTCAGGTAACGTCGCGACGGAGGTGCCAGTTGGATAACTCCCTCGGGCAGATAACGTCGGCAGTCAGTCGTGAAGGCCCGGTGGGGCTCCGCATCTGCAGCAAAAAAAAAAAACGGGTCCGGATAGGTGACTGTAGCCCAGGAATGGCTGATGGAACTCCTCAGCTGGCTAGCTCCGGAATAATTTAAGTTTGCTCTGGGATTGACGTAAGCCAATAGTCACACGGTTTGCAGCTAGCTAGCTGCGAAATCAAGGTGCAAATGTCCAGAGCCTGCGGCTGAAATCCGGGGACACTGAGAAAAAAAAGGCCCGGTATGCTCCGGTCCGAGTCGCGTTGCACAAAAGTGCCGGTAGATTATCGAGCTAAAGGAATAGCTGATGACCACAAAACGTGGGCAACTGAAACACCAACGCTAGCCAGCAAACCGGCTAACTTCTGGGCAGCTTCAGATTAGCTTCTGGCTAGCTTCCGGCTAGCTTCCGGTTAGCTTTCTGGCTAGCTTCTGGTTAGCCTCTGGCTAGCTTCTGGTTAGCCTCTGGCTAGCTTCCACTGTGGATTTTCAGATTTGAGGTAAATAATACTTTTTTTTTTTGTAATTGGTGAGGCGGGTTGCAGGAAAGCTTTTGTAGTTCAGTTCTTGGATAATAAAATATATAAAAGATATGCGAAGAAAGGTGTAAATATATATATACAGGACACGACAATACGCGGACAAAATTACGTCTGAACTGCTATGCCATCTTGGAACCATGTGTAGTTAACTAGTGATTATGATTGATTGATTGTTTTTTATAAGATAAGTTTAATGCTAGCTAGCAACTTACCTTGGTTTACTGCATTCGCGTAACAGGCAGTCTCCTTGTGGAGTGCAACGAGAGGCAGGCAGGTCGTTATTGTGTTGGACTAGTTAACCTGAAGGTTGCAATATTGGATCCCCCGAGCTGACAAGATGAAAATCTGTCATTCTGCCCCTGAACGAGGCAGTTAACCCACCGTTCCTAGGCCGTCATTGAAAATAAGAATGTGTTCTTAACTGACTAGTTAAATAAAGGTGTAAAAAAAATAAAAAACTGCAAAATCGGTGTCCACAAATACCTATTTCCGATTGTTATGAAAACTTGAAATCGGCCCTAATTAATCGGCCATTCCGATTAATCGGTCGACCTCTAGCCTTAACACAACACCTAGTGACCTCGTCAAGTAGCAGCAGGGAAGTGTTGTGGTGATTCATTTAGAGAGAGAGAGAACATTAATAATACCATCAATAATACCAATAATAATATAATCAGTCACACCAGTCTGTAATGCATTATGAAAACATTTACACATTTATACAGTCAGTTAAGAGAAGAAATTATTATAATTTAAAACTTTATAACAGTCCTACAATACTGTAGGCATTAAAACAGACATAATATTAATATCCTCTGTGTTATTTCTTCATTCAGATGAACTTGCTGTGATTTGCCAACGTGAACTCAAATCTAATCTAAAGAAGAAGTTTCAATGTGTATTTGAGGGGATCGCTAAACAAGGAAACCCAACACTTCTCAATAAGATCTACACAGAGCTCTACATCACAGAGGGTGGAACAGGAGAGGTCAATAATGAACATGAGCTGAGACAGATTGAGACAACAACCAGGAAACAAGCAAGACCAGAGACTGCAATCAAATGTAACGACATCTTCACACCCTTAACTGGACAAGACAAACCTATCAGAACTGTGCTGACAAAGGGAGTTGCTGGCATTGGAAAAACAGTCTCTGTGCAGAAGTTCATTCTGGACTGGGCTGAAGGAAAAGCAAATCAGGATGTCCAATTTGTATTTTCATTCCCTTTTCGGGAGCTGAATTTGATGAAAGGGGAAAAACACACTTTCATTGAACTTCTTAATCACTTCTCAATGGAAACCAAACAATCAGGAATCTCCATCTACAACAAGTACAAAGTTCTGTTCATCTTTGATGGTCTGGATGAGTGCCGACTGCCCCTAGACTTCCAGAAGAACAAGATCTGTTGGGACGTCACAAAGTCAACCTCAGTGGATGTTCTGCTGACAAATCTCATCAAGGGAAATCTGCTTCCCTCTGCTCTCCTCTGGATAACTACCCGTCCTGCAGCAGCCAATAAGATCCCTTCAGGGTGTGTTGACCAGGTGACAGAGGTACGAGGGTTCAATGACCCACAGAAGGAGGAGTACTTCATGAAGAGATTCAGTGATGAGGACCTGGCCAGCAGAATCATCTCACACATAAAGACATCAAGGAGCCTCCACATCATGTGCCACATTCCAGTCTTCTGTTGGATTTCTGCAACAGTCCTTGAACACATGCTGGAACATAAGAGAGAAGAGATGCCCAAGACTCTGACTGAGATGTACACACACCTTGTGGTGTTTCATACCAAACAGAAGAATGAAAAGTATCTTGGGAATGAAGAGACAGGTCCACACTGGAATAAAAGAGCATTCTGTCACTGGGAAAACTGGCTTTTCAACAGCTTGTGAAGGGCAATCTGATTTTCTATGAAGAAGACCTGAAAGAGGCTGGCATTGATGTCAATGAAGCCTCAGTGTACTCAGGATTGTGCACACAGCTCTTTAAAGAGGAATGTGGGCTGTACCAGGACAAGGTGTACTGCTTTGTTCATCTGAGCATTCAGGAGTTTCTGGCTGCTGTATATGTGTTCCTCTCATTCATCAACAACAATGAGAATCTAATGGACAAACTGCAAACAAACGACAAGTCTGAAATTACTTTCTACAAGAGTGCTGTGGATAAAGCCTTACAAAGTGAGACGGGAAACCTGGACCTTTTCCTCCGCTTCCTTCTGGGCCTCTCACTGGAGTCCAATCAGAAGCACTTACGAGGTCTACTGACAAAGACAAGAAGCAGCTCACAGAGCCATGAAGAAACAGTCAAGTACATCAAGAAGAAGATCGGGGAGAATCTCTCTCCAGAGAGGAGCATCAATCTGTTCCACTGTCTGAATGAACTGAATGACCATTCTCTAGTGGAGGAGATCCAAAGCTTCCTGAGCTCAGGAAGTCTCTCAAAACCCAACCTGTCACCTGCACAGTGGTCAGCTCTGGTCTTTGTGTTGCTGACTTCGGAAAAGGAGCTGGATGTGTTTGACCTGAAGAAATACTCCAGATCAGAGGAAGGTCTTCTGAGGCTGCTGCCAGTGGTCAAAGCCTCCAGAGCTGCTCTGTGAGTAAATAAAATGACATATCAGAACTAACCATCAGGAAGCATTATCCAGTTTAGAGAAAATGATGTATTATAATATGTTTATAATGTTATATTGAAAAATATATTAAATAAATGCATTGATTTTCACATTAGTATAACAATATGACCACATAGTTCTAGGAGATGGAAGATGAATCTATATATTGTTAGAGAGAATAAACCAAATGCATCTGCCATTGTCCTTCTACACTACTGGTGTTAGATTAAGTGTGTTTTTGAAGTCATGGTGATCTCTTTGTCAGGCTGTCAGGCTGTGGAGTCACAGAGGAAGGCTGTGCTTCTCTGGTCTCAGCTCTGGAGTCAAACCCCTCACACCTGAGAGAGCTGGATCTGAGTAACAATGACCTGAAGGATTCAGGAGTGAAGCTGCTCTCTGCTGGACTGGGGAATCCCCACTGTAAACTGGAGACTCTGAGGTCAGTATTCCTGTAGTTGGTCAAAAAGTGATAACTGTTCACCAGATCCACATGTGTTTACCAGACACACATAGTCCACACCATATGTGTTTGGAAAGTGAAGCTTACAGTTTTACATTTGGTGCTATGCTCCAGCATTTTGGATTTTAGGTAGAATGTTTCGTATTAGGTGACAGTACAGAATGTCACCTTTTATTTGAGAGGATTCATATATGTTTTACCTTTTAGAAATGAAAGCACTTTATGTATGTACAGTGGCTTGCAAAAGTATTCACCCCCCTTGGCATTTCCCCCCCCCCAAAATTGCCTTCAACCTGTAATTAAAATAGATGTTTTGGGGGTTTGTATCAGTTGATGTACACAACATTCCAACCACTTTGAAGATGCTAAATATGTTTCTTGTTAAACAACCAATAAATAATAAGAACAGAGAACTTGTGCACAACTATTCACCCCAAAGTCAATACTTTGTAGAACCACCTTTTGTAGCAATTACAGCTGTAAGTCTTTGGGGTATGTCTCTATAAGCTTGGCACATTTAGCCACTGGGATGTTTGACCATTTTTCAAAGCAAAACTGCTCCAGCTCCTTCAAGTTGGATGGGCTCCGCTGGTGTACCGCAATCTGTAAGTCATTCCACTGATTCTCAATTGGATTGAGGTCTATGCTTTGACTTGACCATTCCAAGACATTTACATTTTTCCCTTTTAACCACTCGAGTGTTGCTTTAGCTTAAACCTCCGTCCCAGTCTCAAATCTCTGGAAGACTGAAACAGGTTTCCCTCAAGAATTTCCCTGTATTTAGCGCCATCCATCATTCCTTCAATTCTGACCAGTTTCCCAGTCCCTGCCGATGAAAAACATCCCCACTGCATGATGCTGCCACCACCATGCTTCACTGTGGGGATGGTGTTCTCGGGGTGATGAGAGGGTGTTGGGTCTGTGCCAGACATAGCGTTTCCCTGATGGCCATAAAGCTCAATTTTAGTCTCATCTGACCAGAGTACCTTCTTCCATATGTTTGGGGAGTCTCCCACATGCCTTTTGGTTAACACCAAATGTGTTTGCTTATTTTTTTCTTCAAGCAATGGATTTTTTTCTGGCCACACTTCCGTGAAGCCCAGCTCTGTGGAGTGTACGGCTTAAAGTGGTCCTATGGACAGATACTCCAATCTCTGCTGTGGAGCTTTGCAGCTCCTTCAGGGTTATCTTTGGTCTCTTTGTTGCCTCTCTGATTAATGCCCTCCTTGCCTGGTTCGTGAGTTTTCCCTCTCTTGGCAGGTTTGTTGTGGTGCCATATTCTTTCCATTTTTTAATAATGGATTTAATGGTGCTCCGTGGGATTTTCAAAGTTTCAGATATTTTTTTATAACCCAACCCTGATCTGTACTTCTCCACAACTTTGTCCCTGACCTGTTTGGAGAGCTCCTTGGTCTTCATGGTGCCGCTTGCTTGGTGGTGTCCCTTGCTTAGTGGAGTTGTAGACTCTGGTGGCCTTGCAGAACAGGTGTATATACACTGAGATCATGTGACAGATCATGTCACACTTAGATTGCACACAGGTGGACTTTATTTAATTAATTATGTGACTTCTGAAGGTAATTGGTTGCACAAGATCTTATTTAGGGGCTTCATAGCAAAGGGGGTGAAAACATATGAACGCACCACTTTTCTGTTTTTAAATCAAGTTTTTTATTTTTTAAATTTCTCTGACCAATTTGGACTATTTTGTGTTTGTCCATTACATGAAATCCAAATATAATCTATTTACATGACATGTTGTAATGCAACAAAATAGGAAAAACACCAAGGGTGATGAATACCTTTGCAAGGTGTAGTTAGTAGTATAGTTGCAAGGTGTAGTTCTCCCATTTGAAGAAGTCTTCATTATTTGGACATATTCACATATATTGTATTAAAATAGTCATACTTTTAGTATTTGGTCCCATATCTGTGATTCTACTAACTTGTTGAATGCAACCAATGAGTTTGGAACCAAATACTACACATTTGACTACTTTAATACACTATAAGTAAATTGATCAGAATATTTACGACTTCTTCAAATTATCAAAGTATGGGGGGACTAGATACATAAAGTGCTTTCATTTCTAAATGGTAAACAGATATGTATTAAAATATCCTCAAATAAAAGGTGACATTATATACTGTCACCTCATATGAAACATTTGATCTGAAATCCAAAATGTTGGAGTATAGAGCCACATTTAAAATGTTAGCTTCACTGTCATTATAGATATGGTGTGGACTGTTTACTCAATACAATCTAAATCTGATACCTCCCTGTCTGTCTTCTGACTGATACTGGCTTTTTAAACTGGTCTGGTCAGTTTACTCAAATATTTGTACTATATATGTTTCTATCTGCTGCAGGCAATACTTTGATAATTAGTAATTTCTAATATGATACGTTCATTTATGAATAGATAAGACAGGTTTCAGGACACTGATGTATCTGAATATGTTGAAAATATATACTGTCACTAGTTTTCACCACCAAAGAATATCAGTGTGATTTTAATATGATTTGACTCTTTGCAGGCTGTCAGGCTGTCTAGTCACAGAGGAAGGCTGTGCTTCTCTGGTCTCAGCTCTGAGGTCAAACCCCTCACACCTGAGAGAGCTGGACCTGAGCTACAATCACCCAGGAGACTCAGGAGTCAGACTGCTCTCTGCTGGACTGGAGGATCCACACTGCAGACTGGAGAAACTCAAGTATGTAGAGGGTTTATGTCCATGTTCATATCAGACATGTTTGACTTATCAGGCTGGTTAAGACTAACATTCTTACCACCACTTGGACAAAGGTATATGCTGTGTGTGTGTGTGTGTGTGTGTGTGTGTGTGTGTGTGTGTGTGTGTGTGTGTGTGTGTGTGTGTGTGTGTGTGTGTGTGTGTGTGTGAGTGTGTGTGTGTGTGTGTGTGTGTGTGTGTGTGTGTGTGTGTGTGTGTGTGTGTGTGTGTGTGTGTGTGTGTGTGTGTGTGTGTGAAACCTGGGCTTAGAAAATGTGAGTGTTGACTGCTGTGAAGAATATGACTAAGAATAAGTCTTAATTCAAGTTAAGTCAAAGTCAAAGGCCACCATCATTACTGACTTGGTCATATTAAATATCAGCTGTAGTTCTACAGAAGCAGAAATCAGGGACACCAACGTTTACAAAGAGTTGCTTTGACAATGTGTGTGTGTGTGTGTGTGTGTGTGTGTGTGTGTGTGTGTGTGTGTGTGTGTGTGTGTGTGTGTGTGTGTGTGTGTAATTAATGGGAATAAGTGTGTTTTATATTACCATACAGTATAACATATGATCATTCAACAAGTCTCAAGTTACCTTCACTTCTCCTTTTGATACCTAGAAACATCTACATTAAATGAATTAGTGAAAAGTGAGTTAACATTCTAATGTGAATGATGATGATTTCTAATATTGTGTCTGGTTTCATCCATCAGATGTCTGTGATCTCACACTGGACCCAAACACAGTAGACAGACGCCTCTCTCTGTCTGAGGAGAACAGAAAGGTGACATGGAGGAGAGAGAAGCAGCCGTATCCTGATCACCCAGAGAGATTTGAGCAGATTGGACAGGTGCTGTGTAGAGAGGGTCTGACTGGGCGCTGTTACTGGGAGGTAGAGTGGAGTGGGAGAAGGGCTGATATAGGAGTGACATATAAAGGAATCAGCAGGAGAGGAGGGGTTAATGACTGTTGGCTTGGATACAATGACAAGTCCTGGAGTCTGATCTGCGATGACAACAGTTACACTGCCAGGCACAATAATAATCTCACTACCATAGACGTCCCCCCCTCCAGCTCCCACAGAGTAGGAGTGTATCTGGACTGGCCAGCCGGCACTCTGTCCTTCTATAGAGCCTCCTCTGACACACTGACCCACCTGATCACATTCACCTCCACATTCACTGAGCCCCTCTATCCAGGGTTTAGGGTTTGTTGGGATGGTGACTCAGTGTCCCTGAAATAATAACCTGACACACACACACACACTGGACACACACACACACTGGACACACACACACACGTACACACACTGGACACACACTCACACTGGACACACACACACACACACACACTCACACTGAACACACACACAATGGACAGATACACACACACACTGGACACACACACACACACACACACACACACACACTGGAAACACTGGACACACACACACACACACACACACACACACACACACACACACACACACACTGGACACACACACACACTCACTGGACACACACGCTCACACTGGACAGACACACTGGACACACACTGGACACACACACACTGGACACACACACACACACACTGGACACACACACTCACAATGGACACACACACACACTCACACTGGACAGACACACTGGACACACACACACTGGACACACACACACACTGGACACACACTGGACACACACACAGACACACTCACACTGGACACACACACACACTTACTGGACACACACACACACACATTGGACAGATACACACACACTGGACACACACACTCACACTGGACACACACACAGACACACTCACACTGGACACACACACACACACACACACTTACTGGACACACACACACACACTGGACAGATACACACACACACACTGGACACACACACACACACTGTAGAAACACACACACACACACATTCGTGTCTTCCTATAATTGTGACAAAAACACCGTTAAAATACCAATGTGATCATTTGTTGTCTTTTATGTTGAATAACAAATTGTATAATTATATAAGGACATACGCTCCATAGTTGTACAAGTATACAAGGATATATTGTACTTTTCATAATAAAACATAGTTGAAACAAGAAAAGCATGTTAATTGTGAAAACAGTTTGGTTATTGATGTTACGTTTCCTCTGTCAGGTTGACGTTAACCTGCGACTGGTTGAAACATGAAACTAATATGAAATGAAATACAAACAATTAAATATGTGGAATTGAATTAAACAAATTGTACAACAGAGTGTTGTAATGCAGGGTTACTATAGCAACAGAGTGTTGTGATGCAGGGTCACTATAGCAACAGAGTGTTGTGATGCAGGGTCACTATAGCAACAGAGTTCACTCTTCTCTCCCTGCTCTCTCTGCTCTCTCTTCTCTCTCAGCCTGCTCTCTCTCTGCCCTCTCTGTTCTCTCTCTCTGCTCTCTCTCTGCCCTCTCTGTTCTCTCTCTCTGCTCTCTCTACTCTCCCTCTGCTCTCTGCTCTCTATTGCTCTCTCTTCTCTCTGCTCTATCTCTCATTCTCTGCTCTCTCCCTCCCTGCTCTCTCTCGCTCTCTCTTCTCTCTTCTCTCTGCTCTCTCTTTGCTTTCTCAGCCTGCTCTCTGTCTCTCTGCTCTCTGTTCTCTGCTCTCTCTCTCCCTCTGCTCTCTCTGCCCTCTTCTCTGCTCTCTCTGCCTTCTCTGTTCTCTCTCTGCCCTCTCTGTGCTCAGCTCGCTCAGCTCTCTCTGCCTTCTGCTCTCTCTGTGCTCTTTCTCTCTGCTCTCTGTCTCTGTTCTCTCTCTCTCTGCTCTGCTCTCCCTGCTATCTCTCTCTGCTCTCTCTTTTCTCTCAGCACTCTCTGTTCTCTCTCTGCTCTCTCTCTCTCTGCTCTCTCTCTGCCTTCTCTGTTCTCTCTCTCTGCTCTCTCTGCTCTCTCTATCCTCTGCTCTCTCTGCTCTCGCTCTTCTCTCGCTGCCCTCTCTTTTCTCTCTTTCTGCTCTCTCTTCTCTGTTCTCTGCTCTCTCTCCCTCTGCTCTTTCTGCTCTGTTCTCTCTGCCCTCTCTCTTCTCTCTGCTCTCTCTTTGCTTTCTCAGCCTGCTCTCTCTCTGTTCTCTGCTCTCTCTCTCTCTGCTCTCTCAGCCTGCTCTCTCTCCCTCTGCTCTCTCAGCCTGCTCTCAGCCTGCTCTCTCTGCTCTCTCTTTTTTCTGCTCTCTCTCTGCTCTCACTCTATGCTCTCTCACTCTCTCTTTGCTTTCTCAGCCTGCTCTCTCTCTCTGCTCTCTGTTCTCTGCTCTCTCTCTCCCTCTGCTCTCTCTGCCCTCTTCTCTCTCTGCTCTCTCTCTGCCTTCTCTGCTCTCTCTCTGCTCTCTCTCTGCCTTCTCTGCTCTCTCTCTCTGCCCTCTCCCCTCTCTCTCTCTCTCTCTCTGCTCTCTCTCTATGCTCTCTCTGTGCTCAGCTCGCTCAGCTCTCTCTGCCTTCTGCTCTCTCTCTGCTCTTTCTCTCTGCTCTCTGTCTCTGTTCTCTCTGCTCTGCTCTCCCTGCTATCTCTCTCTGCTCTCTCAGTCTCTGCTCTCTCTTTTCTCTCTCTCTGCTCTCGCTCTCTCTGCTCTCTCTCTGCTCTCTCTCTGCTCTCTCTCTGCTCTCTCTCTGCCTTCTCTGTTCTCTCTCACTCTGCTCTCTGTTCTCTCTCACTCTGCTCTCTGTTCTCTCTCTCTGCTCTCTGCTCTCTCTCTCTGCTCTCTTTTCTCTCTCTGCCCTCTCTTTTCTCTCTCTGCTCTCTCTTCTCTCTGTTCTCTGCTCTCTCTCCCTCTGCTCTTTCTGCTCTGTTCTCTCTGCCCTCTCTCTTCTCTATCTTTGCTTTCTCAGCCTGCTCTCTCTCTCTGTTCTCTGCTCTCTCTCTCTCTGCTCTCTCTCTCCCTCTGCTCTCTCCCTCTGCTCTCTCAGCCTGCTCTCTCTCTCTCTGATCTCTCTCTCCCTCTGCTCTTCTGCTCTCTCTTTTCTCTGCTCTCTCTCTCTTTGCTTTCTCAGCCTGCTCTCTCTCTCTGCTCTCTCTCTGCCTTCTCTGCTCTCTCTCTCTGCTTTCTCACTCTCTTTGCTTTCTCAGCCTGCTCTCTGCTCTATCTCTGGTCTCTGCTCTCTCTCTCACTCTGCCCTCTCCCCTCTCTCTCTGCTCTCTCTCTTTGCTCTCTCAGCCTACTCTCTGCTCTCTCTCTCTCTATGCTCTCTCTGTGCTCTGCTCGCTCAGCTCTCTCAGCTCTCTCTGCTGTCTCTCTCTGCTCTCTCTCTCTCCCTGCTCTCTCCCTCTCTTCTTTCTCACTCTGCTCTCTCTATGTTCTCTGCTCTCTCTCTTTCTCTACTCTTCTTGCTCTGCTTTCTCTCTCTGCTCTCTCTCTGTTCTCTGATCTATCTCTCCCTCTGCTCTCTTTTCTCTGCTCGCTCTCTGACCTCTCTGCTTTCTCTCTCTTTGCCCTCTGCTCTCTCTGCTCTCTCTCGCTTTCTGCTCGCTCTCTCTCTCTGCTCTCTCAGCCTGCTCTCTGCTCTCTCTGCCCTCGCTCTTCTCTCTGATCTCTCTCCCTCTGCTCTCTCTTCTCTGCCCTCTCTGCTCTCTCTCTCACTCTCTCTTTGCTTTCTCAGCCTGCTCTCTGCTCGCTCTCTCTGCTCTCTCGCTCTGCTCTCTCTCTCTGCTCTCTCTCTCTCTCTTCCTCGCTCTCTCTTTCTCTCTCTCTCTCTCTCTTTCTCTCTCTTCCTCGCTCTTTGTCTCTCTCTCTCTCTCCCCTCTTATTCAATCTCTTTAAATGCAGCAATCAGCAGACCAGGATTCCCTGGACAGAGCTGCTAAGAGAACGAGGGAGGGCTGGGACGTGTGTGTGTGTGTGTGTGTGTGTATAATACATAGGGTTTAGAATCTAGTGTTAAAGCAAGGCCGACCTAAAAATAGGAAAACCATCTCTGGTAATATTCCCAGACCATTCTGTCTCTATAGCCCCTGGACCATTCTGTCTCTATAGTCCCTGGACCATTCTGTCTCTATGGTCCCTGGACCATTCTGCCTCTATAGTCCCTGGACCATTCTGCCTCTATAGTCCCTGGACCATTCTGTCTCTATAGTCCCTGGATCATTCTGTCTCTATAGTCCCTGGACCATTCTGTCTCTATAGTCCCTGGACCATTCTGTCTCTATAGTCCCTGGACCATTCTGTCTCTATAGTCCCTGGACCATTCTGTCTCTATAGTGGACCATTCTGTCTCTATAGTCCCTGGACCATTCTGTCTCTATAGTCCCTGGACCATTCTGTCTCTATAGTCCCTGGACCATTCTGTCTCTATAGTCCCTGGTCCATTCTGTCTCTATAGTCCCTGGACCATTCTGTCTCTATAGTCCCTGGACCATTCTGTCTCTATAGTCCCTGGACCATTCTGTCTCTATAGCCCCTGGACCATTCTGTCTCTATAGCCCCTGGACCATTCTGTCTCTATAGCCCCTGGACCATTCTGTCTCTATAGCCCCTGGACCATTCTGTCTCTATAGCCCCTGGACCATTCTGTCTCTATAGTCCCTGGACCATTCTGTCTCTATGTCTCTATAGTCCCTGGACCATTCTGTCTCTATGTCTCTATAGTCCCTGGACCATTCTGTCTCTATAGCCCCTGGACCATTCTGTCTCTATGATCCCTGGTCCATTCTGTCTCTATAGTCCCTGGTCCATTCTGTCTCTATAGTCCCTGGACCATTCTGTCTCTATAGTCCCTGGTCCATTCTGTCTCTATAGCCCCTGGACCATTCTGTCTCTATAGCCCCTGGACCATTCTGTCTCTATAGCCCCTGGACCATTCTGTCTCTATAGTCCCTGGTCCATTCTGTCTCTATAGTCCCTGGTCCATTCTGTCTCTATAGTCCCTGGTCCATTCTGTCTCTATAGTCCCTGGTCCATTCTGTCTCTATAGTCCCTGGGCCATTCTGTCTCTATAGTCCCTGGACCATTCTGCCTCTATGTCTCTATAGTCCCTGGACCATTCTGTCTCTATGATCCCTGGTCCATTCTGTCTCTATAGTCCCTGGTCCATTCTGTCTCTATAGTCCCTGGACCATTCTGTCTCTATAGTCCTGGTCCATTCTGTCTCTATAGTCCCTGGTCCATTCTGCCTCTATGTCTCTATAGTCCCTGGACCATTCTGTCTCTATAGTCCCTGGTCCATTCTGTCTCTATAGTCCCTGGTCCATTCTGTCTCTATAGTCCTGGACCATTCTGTTCTATAGAGTTCACTGACTAATGCGAAATGACTTGTAAATAATTGTAAAGAAAATGAAAAATAAGTAACTTTATGTTAGATAATAATACGTGTTATAAATAATTGATTACATATAATATATATTTAACATATGTACTTAGAGACCCAGGTGTTTCTTTATAATGGTCATTATATCGTGTAAACAATTATTATGAGACTTTTGAAACCATTCAAAATGCATGGCAGTCTGAGATGTCTCTGACCCCTCACAGTAGAGGTTGGCAGCCATTTATACAAGGACATGATTTTTAATTCCATTTCAAGTGGACCGTCCCAAGTCTGAGATGTCTCTGACCCCTCACAGTAGAGGTTGGCAACCATTTATACAAGGAAATTATTTTAATTCCATTTCAAGTGGACCGTCCCAAGTCTGAGATGTCTCTGACCCCTCACAGTAGAGGTTGGCCACCATTTAATTTCATTTCAAGTGGACCGTCCCAAGTCTGAGATGTCTCTGACCCCTCACAGTAGAGGTTGGCAGCCATTTATACAAGGAATTGATTTTTAATTCCATTTCAAGTGGACCGTCCCAAGTCTGAGATGTCTCTGACCCCTCACAGTAGAGGTTGGCAACCATTTATACAAGGAAATTATTTTTAATTCCATTTCAAGTGGACCGTCCCAAGTCTGAGATGTCTCTGACCCCTCACAGTAGAGGTTGGCCACCATTTAATTCCATTTCAAGTGGACCTTCCCAAGTCTGAGATGTCTCTGACCCCTCACAGTAGAGGTTGGCAGCCATTTATACAAGGAATTAACTTTTAATTCCATTTCAAGTGGACCTTCCCAAGTCTGAGATGTCTCTGACCCCTCACAGTAGAGGTTGGCAGCCATTTATACAAGGAATTAACTTTTAATTCCATTTCAAGTGGACCGTCCAAGTCTGAGATGTCTCTGACCCCTCACAGTAGAGGTTGGCCACCATTTATACAAGGAAATTATTTTAATTCCATTTCAAGTGGACTTTCCCAAGTCTGAGATGTCTCTGACCCCTCACAGTAGAGGTTGGCCACCATTTAATTCCTTTTCAAGTGGACCTTCCCAAGTCTGAACGTGGCTCTTCCTGACTGATCTGTTAACTGATGAGTAATATTCACAACTCTAAATGTAATTTGTGTCTAGATTCCACAGGGATGCTGTCCCATGTTGACTCCAATGCTTCCCACAGTTGTGTCCAGTTGGCTGGATGTCCTTTGGGTGGGTGGACCATTCTGGATACAGACGG